>NC_132874.1:4983797-5288139 GCF_048164855.1 Canis lupus baileyi
CCTCATCTTGTTTGCCCAAATGAAAACAAAGCAACTCTTGTTCACATTTTCTCTGTGAGACCATCTGTCATCTCCCTCAACCTAATTTATACTCTTTGTATTTATAGAAAAATGAAGGAGGAGAAGAGAGGTAAACTGAAGAATTTCATTTAAAAGAAAGTCATCTTTAAAGTCTTCACTATTTCTGCCATTCTTTGATACCATTCACGTGTCCAAACGATTTAGGAGCATTCTGTGTCACTGCATACAGCTCTTCTTAACAACAACAGTCAAGTTGGACTTACTCCATCAGAGGCTTTATCCACAGCTGGTTGTCACAGTGTCCAGTGAAGACATGAGGACCAAGGTGCTGTCAGCTATGGCTGACAAGTAGATCCTGAGCTGACTTTATATTGCAGGGCATGAAAAGGAGGGGAATTGTGGCACTTGGCAGGATTGAGTTTGGTTGAGAATTTCTTTTTCCCCAAAGCAAGACAAAGAAAGCAGTGTTCTATGGAGCCTCTTGGATGCTCACTCAAGGCATACTGCTGTGCAGCTATTTTGCAAATGCAGAGAAATGGGGAATGATCGTGTTCCAAGGTAGCTGGAGGCTGCCTGTGCTCTTGACCAGGCTGCACCTCCTTGGGAAGAATGATTAACCTGCCATATGCTACAGCCTGGAATAGAATGATAGAGGAGGTGGCAGTGAACCAAGTCATAAGAAGGTAAATTAGGCCAAATCATAACACAAAAACTCACTACCATTTATTCATTAGTCAAATATTTTTTGAGTACCTTCTTTATGCCAACCACTGTTTTAGGCGTGAGGGATGAATTAATGAACAAAGCCAACAACAACAACAAAATCTACGTCCATGATTCAACATTCTAGCGGGGGGAAATGAAGCAAATTCTGAACACTACAAATTAATTATGTAGCATGGTAAAGAGAGTATCAGGTATCACAGACACAAACAGAAAAGGATAAAGAGAAACAAAAAGGTTAACAGTGAGTTTGTAATTTTAAATGGAGCCACACTGGGCAGGTGACAGCAGAGCCAAGAGTTGAAGAAGTGAACTATGTGGTTGTTTAGAGGAAGATTAGTCTGTGCAGGGGAGGAGACAGTGCAAAAGTCCTGAGATAGAAGCATAACTATGTTTATGAAGAGTCAAAGAGAACCATGTGTCTTGAATAGCTGGAGCCATGAGAGGCTGTAGAAAATGAAGATAAAGAGATAAGAGACCAGGAATGAGGACAGATTATATAGTCTTTTGGGCCATCTTAAGGACTTTAGCTTTCACTCCAAAAGTAATAGGGAGTCATTGAAAAATCTTGAATGGTATTAGATGAGATAACTTCAGTTTTTATAGCTGCTATGTCCTTGCCATGTTAAAAACAGCCTGTAGGATCCTAATGACTAAAGCACTGAAGATAGCCCTTTTAGTAAAATATGCATTATGTTACCCATTTTACAGATGAGGAAACTAAATCGCAGTGAGGGGTATTAGCTTGAACAAGGCCACACAGTGAATAAATGATGGATTTAAACCATGAAGCGAGCAATAATGTGTATTCCCCATGCTTTACAGCAATATTGATTCTGGTCTAATTGCACTGATGCTTGGGGTTACTAATGGGATCTTAAGTGTATCAGGAAATAGTCCATAGACTTGAACTAATTTCCAGACCATATATGACTGATGTGATTGAAAGCTTTGGCCAAACTTGCTAGCACTTTTAATTGTTAACCAATTTCCTACTTAAAAATGAAAGAATTCTCTGTCTCCCTTCACAAATGTATCTGCAGACTGCTATGTATCCTTTCATGAGGATTCCTGTATCGATGGAGAGGTCCAACCTTTGTTAGGTTACTAAAACTCCCTGAGTTGGAATGTTATCAACTTGTCGATAATAACTGCATCCTGCTTCTAAAACATGCAATATTTATCCAGAGCAAGGATAAATAAAAAATGGCCAAACTGAATAAAAGCAAATACCACAATGATGACCAGTGGTATTCAGTGAAGACTCCTTGCTGAAATAAATCCTCATGATTCTATCATGCAACAGCTTTTACATACAATTTCTTTGCCTTTAATTAAGAAATAGGCAGAAAGGCTTGTAGCAATAAAATCAATAAAGGTAAAAAATATACAATAATGACTGGAATCTTAAAAGTTTGGCACCTACCTTTGCACCACAAAGTTAAAAATAAAAAGTAGACTATGAGGAGTTTCTGCTTAGTTCAGGGTGAACTTTGACTTGAGGATGGATATCAAAAAGCAAATGTGGAGTGGCATGTGGGGTAAGGCAGTTGGTGGAGGGTCCCATTTTTCGTTTCAGCTCATGTCCTGATTTCAGGGTTGTGAGATTGAGCCCTGCATCTGGCTCCACGCTCAGTGCAGAGTCTGCTTACAATTTCTCTCTCTCTCTCTCTCTCTCAATCTCCCACTCTTTGCCCCACCCTACACTCTCCCTCGTGTGCATGCACATGCACACTCTCTCTCTCCCTAAAATAAATTTTAAATATATTTTTTAAAAAAGAGAAAATATGGGAAAAACTTTTCTGAAAATTTAAAATATGATAAACACCATGATTATTTTAGAAGATGATTTAGAGGATATTGTTCATTTGCCAAATTATCTGATTCTTTGCTTGCAGGCACTAGTTTTCAAACTGCTTCAATTCCAGACATCCTAAATATAATCATAGGTGATTGACCATGGCTTTCCTGTGTTCGATTTGCTAAGGGTCCTTGTCATTAACCAGAAACAAATCACTCAAACTCTAGGTCATGCTATTCTCTTCAGGGAAAAGTCAACTTTCCAAGGCTGTCCTAACATGCAAAAGAACTGAACTTCAAAAGTGCTAAAGCTTCACTTGAGGGAAGAAAACCATATAAGGCTTATGATGTATATCCACACACTACCATCTGAAAAGGTTTACTTATTTTATGTGAAGCATTAAAAAAAAAGATAGTAGCATCCAGATATTTGGCCTCACATGGCGAAGAACATCTGGATAATTGGATTTATTAAGAAAATGAATCTGAATGTTTGAGTTTAAAGAATAGTTCCTGTTCTTTGCTCATAAAAGTGGCCTTGAAGTCTTTAGGAAGAAGTTCCTCATGAGAAGAAATCTCATTAAAGTTTCAGTGTGACCTATTTTAAGCTTGACTGGAAAATACATAATTGTTCCATTTGAAACCAGGAAGTAGAGCCAGTCAACATCCTTTATAGCCAAGTCAATATAAAAAGTGCCTGTTTATAGATAGGTGCCATAACTTTCCACAGGAAAATTGACAGTTTTCAATTTATAACATCTGAATGGAACCACATTTGTATATGAAATTAGTTAAATAGGTCTCATTGCCTTACAGACACATTCTACCTATGTGTGTGCATATGCATTCCATTAAATTATTTTAACCAAAGAATCTTATAAAATCTGCATTTTGCCCTGATTCTGTCATAATTTTCAGGGAACTTTTCTGCCGTTTTATTTGTATTGCCCTCTGGAGATGGCTCTCAGCAGTTTATCCACCCCAATTTATTGTTCATATTTTGTCCTTGTTTCTTATTGATTCACAGCCACATGCAATTGTTTTTAGGTATGCTTCTATATTCAGCAATGTGATCCATCTTTCAAAACTATTTTACAAAGACCAGTGCTTTTGGACTCCTGAGTTCTGATGGTATTTTGTCAAGGCAGAGACACTACTTAGCCATTGAAATTAATTAAAATCATGGCAAACATTTCTGTGTTTGATCGACTCCCATCAAATTTCAGTGAGTAGCCATAATGAGGGAATTGCTTCTCTTTCTATGATTGAGGTGTCTAATTCATTTTGTTACTCAGAAATATTTTTAACTACAGAAATATAATTTTATTTTTTCCCTACACACACACACCCAACACACATAAGCATACATACATGACTCTAACCTAGACATGTCCCATATGTAGAGGAATTAATTCTATAAGAAAAAGTAGGGCTTTTGTGCATGTGTTTATTCCATCATCTGTCTATCTATCTATCTATCTATCACCTCTGATTATCTATATATTCCTAATCTATCCCTCTATACCTAGGTAGTATAAAATTAGATCTATATCTAGGTATAGATCTAGAGATAGAAGGAGAGATAGATAGATTAGAGATCTTTTCTTTTTCTCTAAGAAAAAGACGGGGGAAAAGAGGAAAAGACATGTTTAAATACATATCATCTTATTTGTATGGATTGGTTTAAAATAGACTGAACATTTGTCAACTTATCTTCCTCCCTCTATTCTCACCTGATGGCAATGTCCCCCAAAAAACATGAGGGTAGAAAAGGAGATAAAATTATATTATATCCCTTCTATTGCTTATACTTAAAACTCTAGTAAAGAGCATAGAAAATCAAACGTTGGTTCTCCATTAGTGTTAATTATAACAGTTTTGAATTTTTGCAAATAGTTCTCAAACTTGTTTCTTTCTCAGTGTGTGTTTGAACAAGCTTACAAAATAAGGTCCATTGGAAACTAGTTAGCTTTTTAAAAATGTAGCTTCTAATTATCTATGGTATCAACCACAGGAATTCAACTTATATTATATTCTGATAATGTCCTTTCAACACTGTGATTATTAGACCATCTGGTTTTCTTTCACAATCTGATTCTGAAGACAACTGTGTTTATTAAGGGCACAAGCTTTTGATAATTCAGAAACTTGTCTATAAACATGTGTTAGGGGATATGAGGTGGGCATGAGAAACAAAAATTATAGACACAATGGCTCGTATGTATTAAAACAGCAATAACAGCAATACTATACCTCCCTCAAATCAAGTTTTGATGGATAGAAGCATGTAACCAATTACCTTATCAGAGAATGGCAGAAAACCAGTTGTCCTGTTGAGCTGTAATTGAGAAGCCAGATGGCAGTCGGAGTGGTATTCCTTGGACACACAGGACCACAGGAGGCAGTGAGCCATTGGTTCGTATTTCTATTTGCACATAGCCAGAATTGCCCTTAGGAGTAAGAACAGATTTCCCAAGCTATGCATATCCCAGCAAACATACTTTGCTCTAGTACACAGCAAACAACAGATTCTGTTGTAACAGACACTTTCTAGTTTTCATGAACACTTCTAATTATTTTAATATAAGGAAAGGAGGTGAGTCCAAATACATAAATGATATGATGAAACTATGGGGAATAAATTAGTTGCCTAAGATCTCCATTTGGGTTGCACGAAAATGCTCATTTAGGAGTCTATTAATGTATTTTCCATGAATTACAACATTGTACCGACTCCATCTTCAGAAGAAAAATATGAAATCTCAGTTAGGAAACAATGTTTTGGCCCACATGGAAATGAATTAGTGAATCTTGGCAGATTATGGAGGTGTGTAAAGAATAAAAAGTTGTAGCAGATTTTCAACCAGTCTTCCTACATTGAGAAAGCATTCCAAAGCAGAACAAGTACATTGTGAAGGATTAGAAGCGTAGAGTGTGCCAGTTCCCTTCTCTGTGACTCTCCAGACATGTCACTTGTCATTTTCCTCCCTTACTGCAGAACCCTGTGTGAGAGGAGGGTCCAAAGTAAGGACAGCTACAGGGATGGGGCTCAAACAGAGCTGATTAGGATGGAGCTTCTAGTTGCCTAAGTGTGGGCAGGCTTTGCAGTAACCCAGCTGCATTTCCCCAGTGTGTCTGTGACAGAACTGCTCTTCTGGATCACAGGCCACACAGAGCCTTATGTCATAAGCACCTAGGATTGATTCCAAGGTGTCACACTCCATGCTTTGGCATCACATTTACAATCCAAAGAAAGTCGTTTGCCTTACTGTCTTTTGCATTCCTGCACAGAGGTACAGATTTGACAACGAACCAAGTGCAGAAGCACCATTTAGAAATACTATATATTGTGAAAAAAAAAAGTACATAGAAAGGATGTGATAGATAGAAGAATGGCTCCTCCAAAGACGTTTCCTTCCTAATCCATAGAACCTGTGAATATGTTGGCAAGGAGACCTTGCAGATGAAATTAAGAATCTTGAGGTGGAGAGATTATCCTGAATTATCCAAATAGCCCTGGTATAATCATATGGGTCTGTAAAAGTAGAGACTCTTTCCCAGCTGTGGTCAAAATTACATGTGACTATGGAAAAATGGTCAAAGACATGCAATGTTATTGGCCTTAAAGATGGAGACAGAGAGCCACAAACCAAAGAATGTAGTGGTTTCTTGATGGCTGGTAAGGAAAAGTATTCCCCAGAAAGTAACATAACCCTGCTAACACTTTTATTTTCACCCAGTCAAGACCCAGGTTAGACTTTTAACCTACAGAACCGTAAGACAATACATTTGCAGTGTTTTAAACCAAATGTATCATAACTAACTATGGTACCAAAAACTATTATGGTGTCTAATAAAACTAAATTTATATGTTATCAATGACAATTTACAATGTCTTTCCAACAAATTATACATTGGCCCTCATTTTAAACTCATAGGATCCTTTTTTCCCGTAAATATCCCATTTCAATCTATTTCTTTTTAATGTTTGAATCAGCATAAGGATGGGAAAGAGTGGCTGTCTCAAAAACTAAACTCAAACACTAACACTCATTAAAAGGGAGCATACATTTCGAGTGCATATGGAATATTCTCTAAGATAGAGCATATATTTGGCCATAAAATGAATTTAAGTATATTTAAAAAGATGAAAGTTATGCAAACACAAAACATATGTTTTTTTAATCACAATGGAATTATATTAGAAATCAACAATAGAAAAACATACGTAGAAAATCATCCAATATTTGGCAATCACATAATTCACTTTAAGTAATCCAATGGTCAAAGAAAGGTAATTAAGAAAGAATTTAGACCAAATGAAGATAAAAACAGAGCATATAGACATTTATGGGATAAAGTTAATGCAATATTTTGAGAGAAATTTATTTCATCAAATGTTTCCATAGAATAGAAAATAATGGTCTAAAGCTAATTATCTAAGATTCTACCTTAAAGCTAGAAATAAATGAACAAATTGAACTCAAACAAGCAGGAGGGAGCAAATAATTAAGATAAAATGAGAAATTAATCAAATAGAAAACTTCTGTTTTCTGAACCAAAACAGAAAAAAAAAATCAATGAAAGCAAATTAATTCTCTGAAGATCAATGTAACTGACAAACTTCTGGTCAGATAGATCAGGAGAAAGAGAAGATAGATATCACCAATATCAGAAATAAATGAAAGATATCACTATACATTCTATGGACATTAAAGGGATCATAAGGGGATATCATGAGCAAATTTATGACAATAAATTCAGTAACTCAGACAAAATGGGCAAATTCCTTAAAATAAACAGATTATTAATTTTTTTAAGATTTTATTTGTTTATTCATCAGAGATACAGAGAGAGGCAGAGACATAGGCAGAGGGAGAAACAAAGCTCGCTATGGGAACCCGATGCAGAACTTGATCCCAGGACCCCAGGATCACAACCTGAGCCAAAGACAGATGCTCAATCACTGAGGCATTCAGGTGCCCTCAGACTACTAAATTAAATCCAAAAAGAAACAACCTTAGTAGTTCTATAGCTACTAAAGAAATGTAATTGATAATCCAAACAAACAAATACTTCATACAATTAAAAAAAAATTCCAGGTGCAGTTGACTTCATTGGTAATTCCTACCAAGAAACTTAAGGAGAAACATTACTTCCAAATAAAATATTGAAGAAAAGGGAGAAGAGGAAGAAGATGGAGGATGAGGAGAAAGAGAAGAGAGGACACTTCTCAAATTATGTAATAAGCCATTATTCTGATAAAATCAGACAAGGATATTATAATAAATATACAGATATCTCTCAGGAAAAAAGAAAAAGATTTTTAATGAAATATAATCAGAGAAACAAAATGGTTATATAAAGTTTTCCAGTGGAGTTCATCTCTGTAGTAAAAGTTTGTTCAATACTGGAAAAATCAACCAAGTACTTCACCATACCAAGAGACTAAAAGTAAAAATCATATGGTTATTTCAATAAATATGCAAAAAGCCTTTGATGAAATTCCACACCCATACTAGGAGTTTTCTTAACCTGACAAAGGGTATCTATGAAAAATCTATATAGCTAACATTACTCTCAAAATTGATAAACTGTATGTTTTACCTCAAAGACTTGGAAAGTGTCAAGAGAGGAGAAGATGAAATAAAAGGCATACAGATTTTAAAGAAGAAACTAAGCTAAATTTTTTTGATCAAAGAACATTATCATTTACTAAAATAATCTGCTAGATCCAATAAGTAAGTTTATGTCACAGGATACAAGTTCTATCTATAAAATTCAAATGCAATTCTACAGACTAGCAATGAAAACTTGGAGATTAAATTTTAAAAGAACATTTATAATAGCATTATACTGCGAAAATATAAGAATAGCTTTAAAAAGCCATGTGCAATATCTGTGTTTTATAATTATAAAATATTACTGGGATAAATTAAAGACTTAAATCATTAAGACATAGACTGTACTTAAGGATTGGAAGTTTCTATGCTATTAATATATCAGTTCTCCCACAGTGATATATATACACACATATATAATATAATATATATATATATTTAAATTCAATCAACATTGACACAACTTTTGTATCAATTAATTGACATTTCTTACACTTACATAATCATATAAAGGACATAGAAAAACCAAGATAATTTTTAATAAGAAGAGCAAAATTTGATGACTTGCACTACTTGATTTCAGAACTAATGATAAAGCCACTGTAAGCAAGGCTATCTGGTATTGACATATAGGTCACTGAAACAGCATAGGTAAGTTCAAAATAAATGCATACGTGACCATTTGATTTTTGGCAATGTTTCTCAAGTAAAATCAATAGGGAAGGGATGGATACCTTTAGAACAATTGGATAGCCATACTTACTTTATACCAAATTTTAAAAACTTAGTCAAAATGGATCATAGGCCTAAACATCAAATTCAAAACTACGAAACTTCTAGAAAACACAGAAAAAGCACACACACACACACACACACACAGTATTTGGTTATACAAAAATTTCTTTTATAGCACAAACCATAAGAGAGAAAAATTTATTTTGGTTAGAGTATAGGGAGTTTTGTTTACAGTATTGAAAAGATAAATATCAAAATTGATTATGATTTTGGAGATGATCTCCTTTCAAAATAACCAACCTAGAATACCCATTTAGGACTTTATGATCATTGTTGAGATCTAGTTGTCTATCACATGGTTTTTATTTTTACTTTTATATATTATAGCTTTTGGGATGCCTGGGGCTCAGTGGTTGAGTGCCTGCCTTCAACCCAGGGCGTGATCCTGAGGTCCTGGGATCAAGTCCCACATGGGGCTTCCTGCATGGAGCCTGCTTCTCCCTCTGCCTGTGTCTCTGCCTCTCTCTGTGTGTCTCTCATGAATAAATAAATAAAATCTTTAAAAAATATTATAACTTTTATCTCAACTAGATATAAACTCCTTGTGAGTCATCTTTGATACATCTTGCTGACATGATGTAGTAGCTAAGGTGATACATAAGTAAGCTAACTGGCATTGATCTGTTTTTTTTTTTTTTTTTTTTTTATTACATGATATCTCTCAGGAAGAAGTAGGTCACCGAAAAGATGGGAAGACAGGGATGGAGGTTTTAGCAATAGACAGGGGAGGCACAGGCAATAAAAATCACAATGTTTCTCCTCTCTCCCACCTCTTTTTCAGAACAGTGATGATCTGGCACAATGTTCCAACTCCATCTGAACAATGTGGCCCCTTTCACTTCAGCAATCCAAGATTATGAAATACACTCAACGGGATACTAAAACTTCTCAGGATGGTGATGATGATTTGTCTTTTTGTTCATATGCAGGTTGATGTCTTGTTATTTTTCTTCCTCTTATTCCAGCTGTAGTCCTTCACCATTATCTTCAAATGTTAGTTGCTTATACAAGGAGATTTGTGCAGGGATCTTAGGACTGACAAAATTTCTTTGTATTAGCAACTGATTATTAACTGTAGGTATTTCAATGGCAATGGAGAGATTAGAAGAGAAAAAAGAACTAATATTTACTGAACTTCAGTGCTATGCAAAGCCCTTTTATAAGCTTTATCTTGCTCAGTTCTCAAAAATCTCATAAAATACTGATGAGTTAGGTATGATTCCAGTTTTAAAAACAAGTAGGGGTGCCTGGGTGATACAGTCCATTAACCATCCAACTCTTGGTTTTGACTCAGGTCAAAATCTCAGGCTGGTGGGATCAAGACCCCCACCACAATCATCCCCATGGGCTCTGAGCTCAGTGAGGAGTTGGCTTAGGACTCTCTATCCCTCTGCCCCTCCGCCTTCTCTAAAATAAGTTATTAAATCTTTTTTTTTAATGGGGAAATAGTGCTCCAGTGATATTAAGGGAACATGACCACACTCAAGAAGACAGCAGGCAGCAGTTTTTATTTAAACTGAAATCTGAATTCAGAGCCTGTGCCATTCTGCTACTTCACCCTGCATCCAGGAGGATCAGGAACCTGGGCTCATTTCTCTGGCCCTGCCAATGAATGAACTGGGGCAAAGATGGTGTATTAGTCATATATTGCTGCATAACAAATTATCCTAATTCTCAGCAGATTAAAATAGAAGAAAATGTTGATTATCTCACATGGTTTTTATAGATCAGAAATTAGGGAGCAGCAGTGTGAAAAAATACTCAGGGGATTTTAATTTATGGAGATGATGGAGTGACAACAGGAAGATGCTAATGCCAAGAGAAAGCGGTCTTGCCGCACCATGCAGGGCTGCATGGAGAAGAAGCACAGATTCAGGCAGGAGGCAGAAAGAAGGGGAAGGAGAAAGTAGAGCCTTTACTGTGTTTTCTGCAGGAAAAACAAAGCAGGACAAGGGATAGCTAGCCCTGAGAGATAGCCTCTCCCCATCAGGCTAGGGAGACTTCAAAACATCCTAAAATGTCTTTAAAAAAACATTAATAAAAACATGATCCATAAACGGTTTAGCTGGGTGGCCCTAGCTTTGGGCCTCTCATGCAGTTCCAGTTAAGATGTCAGCCAGAACTGCAGTCTTCTGAGTGCTTGAGAGCATTAGAGGATGCTCTTCCAGGATGGTTGGTTCACACGGTGCCAGTTACTGGCAGGAGACCTCAGTTTACTTCTGTATAAATTTTCTACCACTTTGTAACAAATTGCTTCCAATGTAATGGCTTAAACCAACACAAATTTACTATTTCACAGTTTCCATGAGTAAAAAGGCAGGGTACAAGTTAAATGGGGTCTTCTTTTTGGGTTCCTTCCTGAGGCTGAAATTGACATGTTGGCTAGGCTGTATCTCAAGCTCAGAGTCCCATTCCATGCTCACATAAATCCAGCTCCTTGTGGCTATAAGAATGAGGTCGGTATCTTCTTGCTGGCCAAGCCGTCTTGTTGGCCAGCCATCTCTCCCAGCTCCTGAGGGCTATCCTCAGGTCCTACACACATGGCCCTCTCATAACATAGCAGCTTATTTCCTCAAAGTCACATGCCACCACCACCCCACCCTCACCCTACCCCCCCTGCCAGAGCATGACAACTTACTTCCTCAAAAAAATCTCTCCAGTCTGCTATGGCAGTCTTAAATAACATAATCATGGGAATGAATATCTATCATCTTTTCTGTAGAACCATAATGGTCCTGAGAGTAATCTAAAATCCCATTCCTATGTCCTGTCCATATTCAAGGGGAGGGGATTATACTGGATGCGTAAACCAGGGTGTGGGAAGCTTGAGGACCACAGAATCCTGCCTGCCGCACTTCACTGACTTTCCACAGACATGGACACATGGCAGTTGGCTTCCTCCAGAGTAAGCAATCCAAGAGCAAGCTAGGAGGAAGCTGCAATGTCGCTTATGACCTCGTCTTCAAGTCATGTGCTGTTATTTTGGCTGCAGCCTCTTCTTTAGAGGTAAGTCTCTAAGTCTGTCTTACTCTCAAGGACAGAATAATTAGATTCTATCTTTTGAGGGGAGCTTATAAAAAAATTATGGATGTATTTTAAAACCACCACAGATGGCATTTAAAAATGTTAGCTCTTTGTCTCATTATCTACAAAATGAAGGGTTTAAGCCAGTTGGTTACTAAGATTCTTGAAGTATATGTGCATACATGTTTATATATTTGCGTTTAAAGTAGCTTCAGTTTTGTGCCTCCAGAAGGGAGAGTCACTGGCAAGGGGTATGGTGACTCTTTCTAAGGAAAGATACGTTCATTTTGAAATCATTGGTCCTGATTTTATACTAATGCCTTTTCTTTCAAAGTGAAGATTTATCCTCATTTCTGTAACTTAATTAACAGATAAAAACTCATATTAATGGCTTAAATGTGTGCCGGTTGGGGAGGGGGATTTGTCACAACATACTTTCCTACATCTCAAACTGTCAGATTGTGGTTCCTTCTTTCTTTGCAGGAAGATTTTTTAATAAATCACTTTTCCTTCTGAGATAATGGGGAGTTTTTACTTTGTCTATCTTTGTGAAAGAAAAGAGGAAAAGTGGGGAGGGGGAGTCAGTTTTAGTCATCCTGACCACTCTGATATTCGGGGAAATAGAATAATCCATGTCCAGTTTTCCCATCAAAAAAAATTCTGTGGTTTATGGCACATATTTTAGACCCATTACCTCATGGATTTAGTGGATCATGGATTACCCAGCATATAATTCAGGAACATTACCTCATGAAGGAAACATCTTTATTATAAGACAGCCATGTTTCTGAAACATAACCTTGCCACGTGGTTGCTACATGCGGCTGCCTAGAAATATACATTAATAAAAAGCCTTGATGACTAAGATACCCGATCTTAGACAAAACAGTTCCTTGTGGAGGGCCAAATGAGCTAGCAGTATTTCTCCCTGACATTTTGTGAATTAAATGCTGCTATGCAATCAAAGAGTGTATTTGCCAGGGAAAAAATTTCCATTAGAGAAAGCTACAACCACTTCTTTTCTTCTTTGCAGAGGTTTCTAAAGCAACAAGAAGCTGAAGTTAATCTCAGAGAGTATGGTCTTCTCAAGAGTCTACCCAGCTTTTACCTGGTATTAGCATTGTCTATTAAAAAATAAGTTCAAGTTGTTAAGGATGTTTAGGTCTCTGCAGGTCAGCCAAAATTCAAGAGTAGGAATCCAGGCACTCCTTAGGGTACCACCATCCCAGGAATACTAAAAAGCCACAGTGGCACAAAAATATCACAGAAATATAATGGACGGAAGAAGAAAGTTGGATGAAACATCCTGAAAATCTTACTGGAGGTGGGAGTAGAAAAGTCATGATCGTGTGGTGATGCCCAGTTTTTAGACAATTTACTATTTGACAAAACTGTACCGAACAGTATATCTTCATTATCATAATCCTTATTAGAAAGAAACTTCTCTTGCTATATGCAAATTCAAACAGAAAGGCAAATCAAGACAAGTATCTTGCCCACATTTACTTGACTAGGAAGTAGCAGAATTAAGGTTCCTTTCAAGGAAGACCGATTCAAAACTTATACTTTTAAACATGGTGTTAATATCATCTGATAACTGAACTGCTACTAAGGAGTGTAGTCCAGGAGAATCCTGAACTTCTGATTGAGTGGAATACCTAAGCTGTGCCACAGCCTTCGATAGAACTAACTTTTGCTGTTCTCTGACATGACACCTAGCCTCACCCTTAAAGAAATGGAAAGAATAAAGAATATCTGTTCAGGACAAGATTTTTTATGAGTCCGTGTTCTTTCCTATAAAAAAAATTACATAATAAACAAATCTCCAAATCTCATGGTTTCTAACGAGCAACATGTTTTTGTTTGTTTATTTATGTTCTCTGTGGACTGGTCTATGAGTTGAACAGGAGAGCTCTACTTCAGATCAGGTTGTGGACTTTTCCACATGTAGTCACTGTGAGCATCCTTGGGCACATTTGTATCATGATGCATAGCAGGAGTAGTAAAGCCGAGTGAAACCACACAGGCATATTTACAGCCTGTGTTCCCAGAAAAACTGTTCACACTCCATTGACCAAAGCAAGTCATGGTCAAGACCGAAGCCCCTGGGCAGAGAAAGCATTGCAAGGGTGGCAAGTGTGCAATCTGCTTCTCATGCTACGGCTTTTATCCCAGCATTCAGAAGTTCAGAGGGTGAGGACTTCTCTTTCCCATAAGCAGTTCACATTGATACCATCTTGTCTCAGAAATCTTGCTCCTCCCAAGTTCTGATTAACTGCCCAAGGGAATATGATCCCTTTGCCATTGAGAAAACCTTCTCTTGGCCCTCACTGCACTGTACTGCATCAGCCAATGTTCTCATCTGTATGCCACCCAAATGTAAGTTCCTGGAGGGCAAGGATTTAATGTAGAATATCTAGATCAGTATCTGCAACTCTTAAATAAATGTTATTTCTTTCTCTTCTTCTTTACAAATATATCCCTGGTACCCAGCACATTTTCTAACACACCACAGGTACTGAATACTTACTTGCTGAACAGTTTCTTTTTTTGTGTGTCTTGAGAGCAAGTATGACCAATTTTTTTAAAATGTGAAATCAGTGCTTTTATTTATTTATTTGTCTTTTTCTCAGGGTTTGTTGAGATATATTTGACATACAACATTATGTATATTTAAGGCATATACAACGTGATAATTTGATACATGCATACACTGTGAAATGATTACCACAGTAAGGTTAGTTAATACAGCCATCACCTCACATAATTACCTAATCAGGGGATAAGAGCTAATAGCTACTAATGGTCCACATCGGATCAGGGCATCACATATTGTATCACAGTTGACAATAACAAAAATCATGCTGTTAAGTTTTATACTTGAGGAATCAGAATAAATGACTTCCCCAGGATCTGACAACATTGGATTAGAACCCAGGTGTGCCCCTCACCGTCAGTTTTCGTACACACGATGATCATGAGAGTTGAGGCAGTTATAATGGTAAAATAGGCAGGCCTCACTCAATCCAGGGGTAAGAAACATGTCTTTGCTCTTGGTTTATGATATGTATCCTGCAGGGTACTTACTTTCTCTTTTTTATAGTACTAGTATACTCTTGATTTAAAAATAAGTAATCATAGGTATGTACTCCAAACTCATTTCAAACCCAAAGATTGGGTAACCCCCAAGCCCTGTCTACCAGCCAAGATTTTTGCCAATTGGATTTTCTAGCAAAGACAGAAAATTCTATTGCAAATTTGTCTTGAGGTTTATAACTAATAACTATTGGCAAGATTTAGGAAGACAAACATAAAATACATACTCTGTAGCAAAGCACCCTCCTGAGTTGCCTTCATATTTGGTAGCAAACATTTTGAGGGCTTTTATACCTGCAGTGTATGAGCCCAACTTCTATGATTCAGCACACCAGAATAACACGTGTTAAAATGTATTACCTTTACATTGTATCATGCTTGCAATTTTCCATTGTATTAGCATTTATTTTCAATAACTCAGAAAGTTTTTAATGCTTACAGATTGAATTTTTAGCGTGCTGATGCAAAGAAATAAAAATTAAATGCACATCATTTTTAGTGGTATCACTGAAAAATAATCATAAACTTTTTGTGAGAATTGCAGTTTTGAAACCTTCTGCATTGTCTTCTTTTTAGAGGGAGAGAGGGAAAAAAGGAAGAAAGAAAACGTGAATGTTGATATTTGAGTTTTAAACTTGAGCTCTAGTCATACATTTTCCTGTAATATTTTTCCTTAGGAGAACCATGTTTTTTTAACATATTTTTAATAATGTATTCTTATGTTAAATATTACTCTTTACACATGCTTTAGGTTATGTTCTTTCACTCAAACACACAAGATCACCTCTTCCACTAGAAAGCTTCATGAGCAACTTTAATGCCAGGCTTCCTGCTGCAAAGATTTGAAAGTCTGATACTGAATACGCAGGTTTTCCCCCTGTTTCATTGTAGACACTTTTTTGAATCCTGGACTCTTGAAAGGATGTGGGGAGCATCTCAATAAATCCAGTCTTGCTACAGAGAGTCTACATATGTATGTATACTTCCTCACCTTCCCTTCCAAAGGCCCCTGGAGCAGATGTTTGCAGATTGATTTATGCTCCATTATATTTAGCTGTCACTTCACCTGGAACTGAAAAGCAGTCATCTCTGGAGGAAAAAAAAATGACAGTGGTTTAATGAAGTGCATGGATACTAGCAATGAAGGGCAAGGAAATAAAGTTCGTTTGAATCTCAACCTGTTATCATAGAAATGTAAGAATTTTTTTTTCTGTCAGGTGTTCTGGGAACAAATTTGGAATGTGGGATTCACATTCAGAAGGGGTTCTCGCTCTGCATCCTATCTGCCCCCCTCAACTCCTCAAACACGGCTTTCCATTGCACCTAATAGGTCATGGACACCAGCTACATTCCTACCCTCTTCCGAAACCCTATTCCTAACGTTGGCTGCCAAATCAACCTGGAATCTTTAAAAAAAATAGTAGAAGCACATTTTTTGGAGCATTTGGTGGCTTCATTTGCCCCTTTACATTCACCTCCCCCCCTTATCAGACATCACTATGCAAAGGCACACGGCCAGTTTACTCCTGGACAAGTAGCCAGTCACCAACAGGGCCATGGTGGAAAGCTTTCTATCCCTCCCTGCCATCTTTACCCGATTCCCACACATGTCCTTCATTATGGACACTGAAACTGTATGGAGTATGGTTTGTTTCATTTTCTATTCTAGTGCTTCCTCTTCTGCAGTACAAAATCTCCTGTTGGGGGGGGTGTAACACTAATCTAATTGAATTTATGGAGGAGGTTTCCTTTCTGATTAGAGGAACCAGAGCACAGGTTACAAATGCAGGTGTTAGCTGTCTAGGATTTCTAGGTGAAAAGAGAAAAATGGATAAAATGGAGGGGAAAAGTGGAAACTGAAAGTAACAAAGACACCACTTGGGGCACCTGGGTGGCTCAGCTGGTTAAGCATCTGACTCTTGATTCCAGCTCAGGTCATGATCTCAGGGTCCTGGGATCAAACCCCACATCAAGCTCCATGCTCAGTGGAGAATCTGCTGGAGACTCTCCATCTCCCTCCAGCCAGCCCTCTCCCCCACTCTAAATAAATAAATAAATAAATAAATAAATAACTTAAAAAAGAAAGAAAGCACTAAAAATGCATTGGAAATGTCTGCTTTGGACAAGCTCTTTTCTTTTCTATTTTTTTCTTTTTTTTGCACAAGCTCTTTGCTCTAATATTGTGACTCTGCTAACTTGTTCTAACGCTCAGTTCTAGATGCTTTTGGACATCTCCATATATGTGAAACTCTGCTCTTCAAATACAATACCATGTATTGAAAACCCGACCTTTCTCTTAAATTCCTTACCTCAATGAGCAAATAAAACTTTATTTATGGTTCTGTTTCAGCATGTACTTCATGCTTTGCACTGTACAGCAATATGTACAGTCACTGTTACTGAGATTGGATTACCTTTGATTAATCCTTGGAATAGCAATTTTTCTCTTTTCCAGGGAAACTCATCCATGGTCACTGGAACAAATAATTTCACGAGTTTAGGGAGGTTTTTTGGGCTCTGAGTGGCCCAGTATGACACTGAGAACATGAGGTGTGAGGTTGGAAAGGCTCATCTTACCCAGAGAGAATAGGTGTTCTGCAAACACTCTATCAAGACCCCAAAACATCATTTGGCACAGGCTGGCCACCCACTTCAGCCATTGCCCTTCACCTTTTACAAAGCAATATCTTAGTTTCATCCAGAAAAATTCATGCTTCCCAATGTTCAGGTTGAACTCATGCCATTTTGATTCAACCACCAGTCATTGAAAGCTTACTGTACCCCAGGCTCTTGCTGGGCACATTAATATGCTAAAGCAATTTAGTCTTTACAAAACCACTCCGAGATAGGCACTGCTACACCATTTTACAATAGGGAGTATTGGAGTTTAGAGAGGTTAAGTGAGTTGGTTCAAATTAAGCATCTAATAAGTAAACCAGACTTCAAATTCACATCCAGATGTGCTGATTCCGTGTCCAACATTCTTTTCACTTAAATCACAACTGCTCCTCAAAACAGATGCAAGTTGTGTCCATTCTTATTTGATTACTCCCATCTGTTTATCATTTTCCAAACGTTTGCCATTGAAGATTGGGCTACAACTATCAGATCAAATTTGAAGTGCTGTCTAGCACTCTCTGGACAATTTTAGCAAATGTGACCAGTTTGATCAATGAATTCCAACACACTAGATTTCAGCTCTCTTATTGTAAAGATGTACACTGGTGGATAATAAATCCCGATGTAATCAAGAGATCAAACTATTACTATAGTGAAGTGTTTCAGAATAGTTCTCTAAGATAGAGAGGGATTGTGAGCCTGACCCAGGTAAGAAAAACACTTTATTTCATCTGAACCTATTTTTCTAAACTCATGTGTATGTTCTGGAAGATTGCTGATGTAGTACCATCTTTACTGTCTAATTAAATACCATACATACCTACATGTTGGTTTGCTTTTGAAAGAAAATCCCTTCCTACAGCTTTTGCAAATAAATTTACTTGAGACAGGGCAGAAACCATAGTCAATTCTTAGACTTTTGACCCCATCGGAGAGAATAACACAATATATTTAGTGATGGAATTGGGTGGGGGCACAGCAGTGGTAAAACATGGTGCTGACAGCCTGTCTTGATCAAGAATATTCTCCATGTGTGCTTTGCTGAAACATTTTCAAAGCACTTTTTTCCTCTATTCTGAAAGGTGTTAAGTATCTCAGAGTGCCAGAAACACATCATTCCCGGCCAACTCTAGTGAATTTTTTTGCCAATATTGCATTTCCTCCTTCCTGCCTGAAGGTATGAGGCGAACAGAGTTTAAAAAGTTCTACAGCTTAGGAAGGAAAGCTCATATTTTATTTTTTCAAAACGTGGTTTATATGCCTTTTAAAATCGCAAGAGATCCCCCACAGACCTCTACTCCTCAATGTTTTCTCGTGGAGGTAGGCCACTGTCACCTCAGGGGAGCAGTTTGATCGTAGACATTTCCTACACCCATTTGGTAGACAATCAAGCATCCAGAAAGGTTTTTATCATCTCAACTTATACTAAGTAGATCTTACTGTGTATAAATTTTAACTCTTGTGATCACATTTTTAAGTATCTCAGAGTGCCACTTAAGAAGATGTGGCTTTAAAAGCTTGTCATTGCACTTAGGATGAAGAGCCAAACACTGACTACTACACAAAGGCAACCTTCTTTTCCTCTCTATGGTCCTCCCCACGTTCCTCATCCCATTCCTTCACCCTGGTTAGCTCTTACCTTTCTGTCAAAACTCATTGAATTACCACTTCCCCACGGACATTTCCCTGCCACCCTCAAATAACAGCCTCAGAACTACTAGTAAATATTTCCATAGCACCCAGTAATTTTCCATCAACTATCTTATATAGTTCTTGCCATAGTTTTAATTTAACATTTATTTGCATAATTTTTTCATATGCTTATGTCTTCTTCACTGTACCTCATGAAAGTCATAAAAACCATGTTTTTTTCTCTCTGTCTTCATTTTTTTAAATGATATTTTTCAGAGCCTATAACAATGGCTGATACATAGCAGACAACATACATTTGTTCAATAGGTGAACAAATGATTGTCTTGATTTTCTTAAAATATTTTATTTATTTATTTATTCATGAGAGGCACAGAGAGAGGCAGAGTCACAGGCAGGGGAAAGAAGCAGACTCCCTGCGGGAAGCCTGATGTGGGACTCGATCCCAGGACCCCAGGATCATGACCTGAGCCAAAGGCAGAGGTTCAATCACCGAGCCACCTAGGCATCCCTGGATTTTTATTTTTAAAACTCCTAAACAAGGTGAGAGTGAGCATTTTGCTTTCCCTCCCTTAGGAAAAAATAATCATTTTAACCGCTCAAAACTTTGAATATTTTTCACCTTTAAGGCAGAGACTGGACCAAATATTCTATACAACTCTATGGTTTCTTATGCTATCTGATTATTTAAAATATTTTTGGAGTCACATGATATGCAAACAAAAACAGTAGGTCCTAGAGATACAAAAAATAAGGAAGCCCTTATTCCTGCCTTTGGGTTACCACAGTTTTACAGAGAAACTGAAAGAAAACACACTGATTTAACCATAAGGCAATGAGGATGAGCATGACAGGCTATAAAAGATGTAACAAGTACATAGTGGGGCAGGAGCATCTCGGGGACCACCCTGGGGGTGAGGGGTTTTCACAGAAGTATACACCCAAGCTAAGACCTGAGGCAGGGCAGCGTGGCTACTACTTTTCCAGGCTAATAAGCAAGGGAGGGGCATTCCAAGTAGCAGGACTTGTGCAAGCAGGGCCGGAAGACACACATCCATGGCGAAGCCTGGCTGTTAAAATTCATTTGAAATTGATAAAGTTTAAACCTTGCATTTGGGCTCAGCAAAGAAAGAAGAAGAAGGAAGCTGGAGAGAAGGCAGTGGGGTGAGGACATGAAAAGAGTTTAGTGGTCAGTGTTGTTAACACTCCATTTCACAGTTGATCGAAATCTTTTGAATTGAACTCAACATGGGCATTATTAATTAATTTTTTTTCTGTTAAGAGCAAAGAGACAAATGATGACTATCATCCTCAAAGAAGTGATAAGTCTCATTTACTGTACTCTCCAGGTGTTCCTTCATCACCATGGGAAAATAGGTTACAGATCTTAACAATTTTCTAAGGGAAATTTACCCCTAAATGTGATCATAAATTATATCACATTAGAGAAAGGAGAACAGTATTATAACAAATGTATATTTGATTAAAATGGGTTAGAATTAATTTTGCTCTAGTTAGAATGATTTGGCCTTAAAAATATATTGACAAGCAATAGCCCCACCTCAGATGGAAAAATTTGGGGAATGATGGAAATGGTGCTGAGCCCTTCTTCTGAAGTTAGGTGTGTGGGTGTAGATGTGTGCATAAGTTTATGCATGTGTGTGCATGTGTGTGTATGCGTGCATGTGTGTGTATATGTGCATGCATGTGTGTGTGCACGGGGGTGTGTCTGCATGTGAATGCATCCACGTGTGTGCGTGTGTGCGTGTGTGCATGCCCACGCGCAGAAAGGCAAGGATGGAGTGAAGGGAGAAAATAATTGAAAGAATTTCACATTTAGGAGTTGCCCAAGGCTCCATCCTGGGCCCCCTTCACAGCTCATTTTATGTTTCCCTAAACAATTTTATTCACATCCATGGATTCAATCAATCATCACTTATCTGACAATGAGTCACAAATGTTTATTGTCAGGCCAGACCTACTTTCTGAAATCTGAATATAATTTCACTACACACTCAGTATCTCTCTATGGGTGCTTCAAATTAGCAGTCTACACTAAAGTTGCTACCTTGTCCTCCCATATCCACCCAGTGTGTTCTTCCCCCAGGGTACCTTACCCTAGTAAATGCCACCACCATCTAGGTGGGGATGAAAGCGTCTTCCCACTGCCATTTATTACACTTATAATCCAACCCATCAACACGTTTGCTTATTTCTTACAATGTCTCTAATCTCTTCATGAATCTTTACTTCCTCCTCCAAGCCAGCATCATCCCTCTTCTAAATTACAGAGTGGCCTCCTCACTGAGAGGCCCCCCCTTCCATCCTACCACCAAAGGAATCTTTTCAAAGTCAAATCTCATCATGTCACCCACCTCCCACCACTGACTCCTGACCAAGAGCCTACGTGGCTTTTCCCTCCTCCTTGAATGAATAATAACCTGCAAGGCACTGCATGGTGTGGTCACTACGAACACTATTTATTTGACTTTCTTTTCCATTCTAATGTTCTCCTTTCCTTCATTATGCCATGCTTCCTTCTACCTCAGGGCTTTTGTTCTGATCATTTGCATGTTTTTTTCTTCTGGTTAATTTTTATTCACCTTTAGATCTCTGTTCTAACATCACTTCTTCAGGTAAGCAACTATTTAACTTGCCTTTATAACATTTACTACATGACATAACTGTTCATTTATTTTTCTTTTCACTGTGGTGTTCTCTGCCAAACTTCAAGACACTAACAGGGAGGGACACCTGGGTGGCTAAGTCAGTTGAGTGTTAGATTCTTGGTTTTGGCTCAGGTCATGATTCCAAAGTCCTGGGATTGAGTCCTGCCTTCTCTCTAGGATAAGCATGGAACCTGCTTAAGATTCTCTCTCCCTGTCCTTCTGCCCTCCCTGCCCTCCTCCCTCACTCTTTCTTTCTGGGGGAAAAAGCAAAGCTACTTATAAGGAAGGATCATGTTTGTCTCCATGTATTATTGTATTCCTAACATGCAGAGGAGCTCTTGGTACATAGTTGGCACTGAATAAATGTATGTCAAATGGATGAATAGTGTTCAATAAATATTTGTTGAATAAATGAATAGGTCCTGATAAAGGAGGAAAACAGTTGAATTTAATTATTACTTCCATTTTTCAGGTGAATTATTGAAATCTAGTCATCTCTTCTTTTCCATCCCAAGCAGAAAATAGTAGGGGGAAACAGAACTTAGTTGTAACTTAGATAGAGTCATTAATGCCACATTCTTTATCAACCATTTCCATCTGAAGGAGAAGCATTCCTGGTCTTCGGAAAATAAAATTCCAGGACCAGACTGGGTTGAATAGTAACAGTGAAGGCAGTTTATATCACTTCTTGATTTATTTACAACACCCACAAAATAAGTTTTCTTTCTTTCTTTTTCTTTCTTCTTTATATTTTAGTGTTTCTGGTATTAGATGCACAATTAAGCCATTTGGGAACATTAGGGAAAATTAACAGCAGTGCCCTTAAATTTCTTTAGTGATCCATTTACCATGGGCTTGATGACCCCAGAAGATTATGGCTAAGAATTAAAAACAAACAAACAACCAAAAAACACTTAATATTTGCCTCTAATTCCAGATTTAGTAAATATTATCTAAATTGATTAATAAAATTTATAAATTATACAGGTTATGGCAAATTGTTGGTAGCCATGTTTGGCAAAATCTTGTAACATAGCACATAGAATAAAGTCATAGGAAGTAATGTGAACAGTTAAAGATGTTTTCAAACATGAAGATTAGAAATTAGGAATATTTTATTTCTTACCTAAGTTCAACAGAATTTAATGAGTTAGCGAATTCTACTGACAAAAGAGCCATCAGTAAAAAACAACAACAACAAAAAAGTATACTGAAAATACAGATTCCAACAAAAATAACCCCACAGGTATGGTTGTCATTCATTTGCTTGCTTTTAGTAAACTTTAATCACAAAAACAGCAGACTGTGTTGCTCCAAGTAGTAATGTCTGCTATGTTTAGAAGAGAGTTTATGACGGTTCAGGTAAAAAAAAATTCATCACAGCTGGGCATGGCAAGGCTGACTTCAGTAAAACAGGGAATATAGGGTCTGTTACACTTTATGCTCAGTGGAATATTGAGAGCATGAATCGAATTTGATCCATGATGGATCAAATATGGCAATAATCAATTGGAAGGAAATAATAACCAGTTGGGGGTCCAGCTTCTCTGTCAGCATTGTTTAATTGGAAAGCAAGTCAAAGATTTGAAAAATAAAAGAGAATTAAATACGCAGTTTACATGGAAGCTACTCATGGTGTAAGAACAGTCTCCCAAAGGCAGGACAGGTTTGATGATGAGTGGCAGGTGAAAAATAGAGCAGTGTATAAGCTGCCAGACCAAGGAAGACTTTCTGTTGTTGAAAGGAAATTGAGCTTCTTACTCTGGGATAGTGTTTGGCGAATTCAATCCAAGCCTTAGCACCAAGGACAGAATAAGGGCCTTGAAACAATGAAGTCACCCATGAAGCCATCAAAATATAGAACAAAGTAGAAATGATTCTGTTATTCATGGTCACCTTTCTGAAAGCTGCCATCAGCAAGAGCTAAGGAATCTATGTCTCCAAATAAGTCCTCTTACTGACTCTGTCTGTCACTCACATATCTGCATTGGCATCTCTGTAGACCATTACTGCCAGGGATTGAGACTGTCCCCATATTCAATATGATCACTTCAGAAACCATCACTTACATTAGCAGGAACCAAGTGGACACATGAGAACTCTTCCTTCTCTGGGGAATGTCCTACAGTCCTCCCTACCCTTGAGTTTATAGCCTTGGGATTGTGAGGATATCCAGGATTAATTTTATTACACCTTATCCTGCTCTTGGTGGTCACCCAAAGAAGCTCTGGACTGTAGACCATTGCTTATCTTTTGACCGCTAATTCTTACAGCATTCCAAACTTTTCTGACCCCTTCTCCCACAATGTCCCAACCTGTGAAACTAATTCTCTAGGCTTCTGGAAACCTACGACAGTCATTAGTAAAATCCACCATATCTTTTGCCTCTTCTCTGAGCATTCCCTTAGTCTTCCTGCTGTAAGTGAAATCTGACTCTCTCTTCATGAAACTGCTTTCCCTATAAACTTCTCAAAGCTTCTCATGGTTTTGTCTCTCCAAATCCTCATCCATCTGGGGCCTGTTGGTGACACAAGTACCTTCACTGCTGCTTGTTGTAACCTCTAGACAATCTTTCCTTTCTCTTCCATGAATTCATCCACCTTAGACCCTTCTTACATCAGACAATAGCAGCCACTTCCTTATTTTGTAGACACATACCTCCCCTCCTCAAGTAACTGCACTTAATTCCTTGAGCTCCCAACTCTTTATCTCTCTGTTCCAACTATTACCATCATCATACTCCTCAGTGATTCAAATACCCATAGAGATGGCTTTTCCTGTAGGCTGCTCTTTTATTCTTTGACCTCTAAATATTTTTTGTCTTTCATTCGCCCCACCCACTCAATCTCATGATATTACCTTGACTTTTTTATTATCAATAATTGCAACCCCTCTATAACATCAGTCATTAGCATCCCACTCAATGCACATATGGCTACAAACTGATGTGAAAGAAAGAACAGAACTCTATATTCTCCTAAGAAGGGACCCAGACATCCCCTGGACCTGTCAGAGAGGGTTGCTCCAAGAACATGGTGCTTGATCTGAAGCTAATGGATTTGTAAGTGTTTAGTAAGAAGGAAAGGATCTCTGTGGAGAAATAAAAGATTGGGGTTGACGAGAGAACTTCTCAAGTAGAAGGAAGGCTCTGTGTAAAAGCCCTGGGGATAGGAGGGAGCACATCTAAAGAACAGAAAATAAAACAAAAGTTAAAACAAACAACCAGAGTTGTGCAACATGTAGAGCTGAGACAGGAAGCTCTTAAGGAAAGGATTTTCACATCTCAGCTTGCTCCTTGCAATGAATGCCGAATTCTCCATTACCATCTTTTCTATTCACACTTGGGTCTCTGGCTTCTTCTTGAATACAGAGACCATGAACTTGACCCAAGTCTCTGCTAGCTCACTCCTTCCTCAAATAGAATATTTTCAAGTTAGTATATTATGGATTACCATCAATAGCTCTGTACTGGGGTCACGTTCAACCCTGGAGACAGCTACCTTAGGTTCTCATAATCTCATATGTGGTCTTACCTGTTCATCAACCCTTGAGATCAGGGTGGACAAGCCATGAATAGTAGGATGCTTCCAGTCCTACTATGCCTTTGCCCAGTGGAGACTGGCCTTGGGGAGTGGCAGACAGATGACAGCAGAGAACAGTGAGAGTGTGTGACCAGACAGGGCACAGCTATGCCCCTGCAAGCACTGGTTAGTGTGTGTGAGTATCCTCTGGTATGTGAACATGTATGTGTGTGACCGTGAGTGTCAGTGTGGGTTTATGCAAGAGGAGTTTCTCTCCTTCCACTTTAGGACTTGGTTGGGAGGCTCAGAATCTCCATATTCTACACTCACTGCTACACAAATCACTCTGTGTCTACAATGTGAATGGCTCTCTCTCTTGTGCAGTAGATTCCAGGAACTCCCCTTTGTTGAGGCCTGGACTTGACCTCTGGTCTCTATTTCATTGTCTACTTTCTGGACTGGAGATCTCTTTGTTTTGGCTCCTTGATAATTGTTCTTGATTTCCTGTCTGTTATATCTTTAATTCACTTTTGACCACTTTTCCTCAGACTGTAATAGTTTTTAGCCCCCCTGCCCTACTCCATGAACTGATCCAAAACACAGATGTTGATTAGTCTCCCTTCAGGTGCCTGGCACACTAAGCTAAGTAATCTGTTTGACCAGAGAGACCCCAATAAAGCAAATATATTCTCATTCTTATGCTAATGTGAATAGCTTTGGTCTTATCCTTCTTTGAAGCCCAAGTGATGTTTGAAGACATTTAGTTTGGGGTAAAAGAAGTATTGCAACATTCTGTTTCCACCAGTCTTTTTCAAACTACTTTTTGCTTCCTATATATCAATGTATGCAGTACACTTGAATAAATTCCCAATGCCAGTTGCTGAAAATCACAAACTGCATTTTATGATTCCTTGAAAATGAAAAATGCATGGGTGTGTGGATGTGGCAAATCCATACTTCATCATTTTCAACTGTTAAGCTTTTGCTGCAGAGGTTTTTTTCCTAGGCAGATCAGTGGAGTTTTAACGTTCTACTCAAGAATATTGATTTAACAAAGGGGGAGAGAGGTTGGCATTTTTGTCAGCTCTTCCCACTTGAAGACTGATCACTTATGGGCGGTGATCCCCCTGAGCCTAGCATGTCTGGACTTATTTATATAAGCATGCCTGCTGTCAGAAGATTGCAGCAGTAGATAGTCTGCTATTTTGTTAATACAATTATTCCTGCCTTCTCTATGCAATCAAAACTGAGTAAAAGGTTAAGATAATAATTGAAGCTCAAGACGTATCCTTAAAAACAAAAGACTTTTGCCTAAGTTATATGAAAAATTGCTTTATTAATCAATTTCATTTAAATGTTTGTCAAGCTCTACTTGACCTCGTTCTGATTTAAACTAAATGGGAGTTTAATAATACCAATCAGAAGTTCTTAAAAGAAAATTGGCAATCAGAAGTTAGTATGAGAAAATGATTGTGCTGAGGTATACTACTTTATCACTTATGTTGTTTGGCTTCAAGAATAGTAATAATTTTATTTTATTTTATATTTTTATTTTCTTATTTTTTAAGATTTTATATATTTATTTGAGAACAAGAGAGGTAGGGAAAATGAGTGTGGGAGGGGCAGAGGGTGAGGGAGAAACAGACTCTCTGCTGAGAAAGGAGTCTGATGCAGGACTCAATCCTAGGATGCTGGGATCATGACCTGAGCCGAAGGCAGATGCTTAACCAACTGAGCCACCCAGGCTCCCCAGAACAGTAATAATTTAAGTGAAATACTCATAAAGATTTCCTAATTGATTCTTTTGGAAATGATTTGTTTCTAGAGGATTTATTTTCTTGGAGTTAACCTATATATAATATTCAGAAAAACAAACTAATATAATACATAATATGGAATTAAGCAAATGTCTGAAAAATCCAATTGAGTTGGCTCAATTATTGATAAAGTGTACAGATGGCCACTACCTTTTTTTTTTTTTTTTTGAGATTAAAAGCAAGCAGAGAATGAACAATGGCTCACCATTTACAATGAAGTGGATCAAAACAAGAAACCAAGACAAGTAGTAAAACATAATACTCCTTCACATCACTGTTTCCGAAAAAAGATAACCCACATTGGGAATTTTGCTCCTTGCTTGCGTATATCATGTTATGTTACACAGAAAGAAAGCTGCTGTGGATGCTGTAATAGAAAAAAGCCATTTAAATCTATCTATTGTTGTAGGCACATAACAAATGAACCTTTATTGTATCCTCCCTTCAAGGTGGTCTAGGAGTAATAGTATAGTAAGAACACATCGATACTGACGGTGAATCATTTTTCTCCACTTGGAGGAGGTGAAGGAGGGAAAAAACTGTTTAATAAATGTATTTTAACAGCATAGTACTTTTATTTCATAAGTCTCTTTGGCCCGATTGTCTTACCAGCACGCAAATAGGAATTAGTTGGCAACTCTCCCGGGAATTTTGATTTTACAAGAAAGTTAATCTGGATTAATTGAGATGAAAAGTCAACTTGCCCTGAGAGAACTGATGTATAGGTAAATTGATAAAAAGAGTTACCTTTCTGTTTCTTTGGCTCAGGAAAAGCTTTCCCTTGCTGAAGGCAGACTGCTTTCACCATGCCTTGGCATGAGCTTTTGAAACATGGGGCTTATTACCTAAGTGACCCTCAGAGAGTTATTGGTCTTCTTTCAGACTCCGTTTCCTTGAATCAGGAAATAACGATCTTGTAAGATTGTCACAAAACTCAATCATGACTTGGGATATTAATTTATAAATAAATCTCTAGTAGAAGCACAGAAACCTACACTCTGGTAGCAAATGAGCGTCAGAGTCCTGAAATAGAGTGCAATAGATGATAGACATATGACTAAGAAAAGGACCAGAATCCAATGGGTATATATAGCATTTTTGTCAACTTAAAATTGTTAAATTTTGTTATATTTAAAATTAAATTTAAAATATTTAATTCAATTTGGAAATTCAACAGTAACTTATGCACACACTTTAAGAGTATCACTAACGTATACTCACAATATCCATCTCAATTTATCTAGCTTTTATTTTTTAATTTTTTAAAAATATTTATTATTTATGATAGACAGAGAGAGAGAGAGAGAGAGAGAAGCAGAGACACTGGAGGAGGGAGAAGCAAGCTCCATGCTGGGAGCCTGACGTGGACCCGGGACTCCAGGATCGCGCCCTGGGCCAAAGGCAGGTGCTAAACTGCTGAGCCACCCAGGGATCCCCTTATCTAGCTTTTAAACCCAAGTTGGTGTATCTAAGATATCCTTCCTTCCAGGAAACCACATTTCAAGAAAGATACAAGGTGTTAAAGGAAGCCACTTCTGTATTTCAATGAAAAAGTAATCTTTAGCTAGTGGTAACTTTGTTCAGATGTTGGAGGGTTAATGGGCAAAGATGCCCAGTGCAAAGCATGATTCACTGGGTTCAGGCATCTGTGATGTTAGCTCCTCAGGACATGTTTTTTTCTGATGACTTTAGTAGAGACTGACTGAATGTCATAAGTCAGTGGCATCCACTCAGGTTGTCTAAGTGGCCAAATTAGCAATATTCATTCTTTACACTTGATTTTTTACAAGATTTTATTTATTTATTTGACAGAGAGAGAAAGAGCACAAGTAGGGAGAATGGCAGGCAGAGGGAGAGGGAGAAGCAAGGAGGCTGATGAGCAAGGAGTCTGATGTGGGACTTGATCCCAGGACCCTTAAGATCATGACCAGAGCCAAAGGCAGAAGGACACTTAACCACCTGAGCCATCCTTTAAAATACATCAAAACATGATATTGAGTCAGCGTTTTTTTCTCCATCTCAAGTTCCCTTTATTTCTTTCACCTTCCCTGCTCCCCAGTATCTCACAACTAGAACACGGCAATGCTGTCCCTATTACTCCTCCAAGGGATCCAGCAAACACATCTGAGCAGCAGGAGGACAGCTTAAATTCAGAAGGTGGAATTTACCGACCAAAGTGACTTTTGAAACCTGAACTAAAAAAAAAAAAAAAAAAAACCCTGAACTATGAGTCTTACTGCCACACATACACACACATACACAGATACTCAAATGCTGCATTTGCTTCTCACCATTTCTTTTTCCCTCCAGTGAAATGGCACAGCTTCCTCCAAGGTTTGGGCCTTTTTAGTTTGGAAGGACCCACTCTAATTGGCCAGCCTCACTTATGTAATAAACAGTAGACAATGTACTGTACCCAGCACAAAACAGTAAGTAAGGCAGGTAAGACCAAAGCCCATGGAGTCTCTTCAACTGTATCCTGAATTTACTGCAAGGCGAAGGAAGTAACAAGTAATTTGCAATTTAAAAGAAGAAGAAGAAGAAGAAGAAGAAGAAGAAGAAGAAGAAGAAGAAGAAGAAGAAAGAAGAAGAAAGAGGAGGAGGAGGAGAAGGAGAAGAAGAAGAAGAAGAAGAAGAAGAAGAAGAAGAAGAAGAAGAAAGAAGAAGAAGAAAGAAGAAGAAGAAGAAGAAGAAGAAGAAGAAGAAGAAGAAGAAGAAGAAGAAGAAGAAGAAGAAGAAGAAGAAGAAGAAGAAGAAGAAGAAGAAGAAGAAGAGGAAGAAAGAAGAAGAAGAAGAAGAAGAAGAAGAAGACCCACGGCGACTTAGAAATTTGTCTTAGCCTTTTACTAATCTTCACTACTGTTCCACAATCTTTTCTGAAGACAAGGTGGGTGTTTTGTTTAGATGGTGGGTTGTACTCAGGAAAAGCAGGAAACTTCTCAGTACAGACTTCACTCTGAAGCTTAAGCAGATGCTAAATCTTGAGTAACTGCTTTAGGGCAATCTTAATAATCTTACCAATCTGTCTTAGATGTAAAAGCCAAGATAGTTTTATTATATGTTAAAGAAAACACAATGGAATTATATGAACACAAGTTTGCTGTGTTTTGCTATGTTCCTAATTGTCTGTGCCACCCAAATATTTTCCACATGAAAAAAAGCACTGATATATCCATTACTTGAGAGCATGTTATTGGATGAGTCTGTAAGGTTAATGAAAATATACTGTTCACCAGATTTTTACTGTTTGTTCTAGGATTTAATCTTTATACATAGAAAAATAAACCTTGTACAAAAATTACTATTCACAGTGCGAATATGTGACTTTTGTAATTGTCAATGTTTCTTAGATTGTATATCAAAATCACTTTAAACATTGATTTTCGATGCCCCTCATAAAGAGATACATTAAAAAGTAATTTGCATCTTACATACATGCTGAATATATTTCAACAACAGGGTGGACAGAATGTGGGAAATGTACATTTTTCCATGTCTGTGGACAGTTTTAGAAATATCAGCTCCTCCCGAGGCTATAAAGGATAGTATATTCTAAGTCATTTGGTATAATCGTATCTTCCTTGGATGTGGAAAGAAAGCTCTGATCATGAATATATTTGGTTTTATAGAGGATTCAAAATTTTCTTGGTTGCTATCAAATTTTGAAAGGAAACTGACAATGGGTCTGCATTTGGATTTAAGAATGCTGGAACAGGTCTGGGGCAGGATTCCAAAAAGTGATACTTTCTAGGCTGTTCTGATGTACATGATAGAGAGATTACTTATCACTCACCGTGACATTCCATTTTACCCATTAAAGCAAGTTTTAATAAATTACTGAAGAAACTATCATTATCTTAACATTTGGTCAAATCCTCTCTGTCTAGCAAATCAGGAACATCTAGTGTATCTTTTTCATATCCTCTGGAATTAGATGTGATGAATGACTCTCAATCACAAAAGGTACAAATTTCACATCATTGGATGTGACATGACATGCTAGTCAACCAAAATGCACAGACAAAGGTACTGAAGCCTTTTCAAAGACACTTAAAAAAAGCATTTCCTTTAATTTTCATGTGGTCTGGATGGGAATCCTGCAGAATCACTAGTGAAAAACAAGAAAACTACAATAGATCAAGTAGATCAGCTTTTTTACCTCCACCAAAAATATTTTTTTAATTATAGCTCTCTTCACATGTATCAGGTTCTTGGTCATTTGCTCATACAAAGACTACCTCTTTAGTGACACTGCCTAGCACTTTAATTGAATGCAGATGCCTTTCTTCTTGCTTCTTTGCATTGCTAAGCATGTCCTGTAAAATAATTCAATGAGACTCTTGCTCTTTAAGTTCACATATAATGGGACTCCTGGTGGCTCAGTGGTTGAGCATCTGCCTTCAGCTTGGGTTGTGATCCCAGGGTCCTGGGATTGAGTCTCTCATCAGGCTCCCGGCATGGAGCCTGCTTCTCCCTCTGCCTATGTCTCTGCTGTTCTCCCTATGACTCTCATAAATAAATAAATAAATAAATAAATAAATAAATAAATAAATAAATAAATAAAATCTTAAAAAAAAACCCTTCATATATAAAAAATTCATAATATGCTGAATAACATCGAAGTTTTTCCATTTTACAACAGGATTAGGTGTTGGGGATTTCTTTCATACCCTCCATGTCTACCATATCATCTTTCTAGTGAATTTTAAAGTCAGGAAACAAAAGGAAGAACGAGTGTTCACAAAGGGGTCAATCTTCAGGATGTAAGTAAATTCCCTCTTTTCTTTTACTTCGGGTATGTCATTTAGAGAATGACCTCCAGGTGAGGGATCTGGCTAAAATGCAAGTCAGCAGCCCTAGTTTTGATACAAAGTTTTACATAAGAGATGTCTTTTATCTACAACTGAGGCAAAGGGGAATCTCCACATTTATCTGTAGGTCTGTAGGTACTGTGATACAATTTCCCACCTGGGTGTGTATATGTGCGCACATTTGCCATTTTGTCTGTGGTAAGCAGAATACAGCTATTTCCCCCAACCAAAGATGTCCTATTCCCCAGAACCTGAGAATTTGTGAGGCTATACTACAGGGTGCTCTTAGGATTTCAAATGGAATTAAGATTTCTAATCACCAACCTGGAGATGGTAGATTATCCTGGATTTATCCAGGTGGACTGAATATAATTACAAGGTTGATCCAGTGATAAGCAGTGAAAGAGGGAAGCAGAAAAAAAGATCAGAGAAAGAGGACTTGAGAAGAACCCAGCCCACTGTGGCTGATTTGGGAAGAGGCTGCAAGTCAAGGTATATGGGCAGCCTCTTGAAGGTGGAAAAATCCTGGAGATAATTCTTCTCCAGAGCCCTCCAAAAAGAATGCACACTTGATGGCATCTTGATTTTAACCCATGAGACTGCCTTGGGACTTCTGACTTCCAAATCTATAGGGCAATAAAACCATCATTTAAAAAAAATATATTGAAGTTTGATTTGCCAAGATATAATATAACACCCAATGCTCATCCCATGGGGTTTCCTCCTCAGTGCCCGTCACCCAGTCACCCCATCCCCCCTCGCCCACCTCCCCTTCCACTGCCCTTTATTCATTTCCCAGAGTTAGGAGTCTCTCATATATTGTCACCTTCTCTAATTTTTCCCACTCATTTTCCCTTCCTTCCCTTATAATACTAACTTAGCTTAGAAAACTTCATGTTGGGGTACCTGGGTGGCTCAGTGGTTGAGCATCCACCTTTGGCTCAGGTCATAATCCCGAGGTCCTGAGAATGAGTCCTGCATCAGGCTCCCTGTAGGGAGCCTGCTTCTCCCTCTGCCTGTGTCTCTTTCTCCCTGCTTCTCATGAATAAATAAATAAAATCTTAAAAAAAAAAAAGAAAAAGAAGAAAAAGAAAACCTCCATGTCTTCCAAGAATTGTCTCCTTGAAATTTTTCCACTTCTATGCCCTTTTGCAATGTTAACTATGGCAACAGATTGATAGCCTGTAAAAAATGATCTAATTTTATTTAATCTAAAAAATTTAGAGTCACCACATTCCAAAGGTCTTATTTCAATAAGCTTTTCCTTTTGCAAAATAGAAAAATGTACCTCAGTATCCCATTTAACTAAAATAAGACAGAATGCCATCCTAAACTGTTCCTTTGTTACAAATCCATCTACAGAATATGTGTACGTGTGTGTCTCATAGGCATCTGCATTTATTTGTCGTAATTTTCCTTGTAACTATCTCTCGCATAAATTCCCTTCTGTTGGGATCCCTGGGGTGACGCAGTGGTTTAGCGCCTGCCTTAGGCCCAGGGCGCGATCCTGGAGTCCCAGGATCGAATCCCACGTCGGGCTCCCGGTGCATGGAGCCTGCTTCTCCCTCTGCCTGTGTCTCTGCCTCTCTCTCTCTCTCTCTCTCTCTGTGACTATCATAAATAAATAAAAAATTAAAAAAAATCCTTTCTGTTTTTGTGTGAACCAAGTTATAAAAGAGTGGAGATCATCCGGTTTCTATTTTCGAGTTAAGTGATTTTGTATAGGATTCTACAGATGATTTATTGTTCCTGGTTTAAATATGTAAAGTCTCAACAGAGAGGTGTTCAGCCTGGAGATTCTGAAGTTTTAATCATTGGTAATTTGGATTCTGGGATTAGAAGGGAATTCTGAATTCACTCACTTCTCTTTAGGACCACTACATTAGTGGTCCAGGCAGATATCGCCTTTTTTCCCCCTTTTGTATTTTCCAATTCTCCTGGGAAGATATTTTTATAGCAACGAGAAGTTGTGTTTTAATCCATAACACTGTGCTTTGTTCTGTTTAATTTAAGTCCCTTCTGATCCATTCAAACCCAATTTCTGCTATGGTCTTAAGTAATATGTCACAATTCTTCCTCCTCTGAATCATCTTCCTCTTTATATTTGAACTTTTCCTAAGTAATCACTATCCCCCAGTGATAGTTTTGTCCTCTCCAGGCTTAATGGAGTCTAAAGTGTTTTCCTGAAATATGAGAAAAAATTCAGCAATTAATCACATTCATTCGTCTCTCTTGGGGGCACTCCATAGGTCAATGTAGAACCCAAACAAAGTACTAAATCCTAATTCAGTTGTGATCATTAGGGATTGAATGATATTAAGGCACTTCAGTTGATGTTATCTGTATCATTGTCAAACTTCTTACATTATTACTACATTAAAGACTCATCTTTAATTCATGGCCTCCATAGCTTGGTTTTTTAATCACAATTAACTCACAGTTTATTTCTTTTTTTTTCTTAAGACTTGTTTTTTTTTTTTTTTTTTTTAATTTACTCATGAGAAACACACACACACACACAGAGGCAGAGACACAGGCAGAAGGAGGAGCAGGCTCATGCTGGGAACCTGACGTGGGACTTGATCCAGGGACTCCAGGATTATGCCCTGGGCCGAAGGCAGGAGCTATACCACTAAGACACCCAGGGATCCCCTCCAAGTTTATTTCTACCCAGAAGTTCTGTAGTTCATTTTCTTTTCTCATTAAAGGAGAAATACAGTTATAGTCCAAGATTCTGGGACTGGGAATAAGGAAACAAATTCTATGCAAGACCCTTCTCTTAACTGGGCCTCAGTTTATTCTGTAAAATTAGACAATGTGAACCACATCGATTTATTGTACTATCTTCCTCCAGCTCCTACCCTTTAGATATTTTAGGTTAATTGATGTACATTTATGGAACTCATGAACAAAAATATCCCACTCCTTGCTGTGAAGAGCTACTTGATTTTTTCTCACACAGAAAATTTCTCTAGTCTGTTAAACCTGGCATAATAGTAGATGAATCCAAAACGCAATTATTTCCTCAACTCTTATCTAAGGATTTTCCAATATTTTCTTAGGGGTGGCAGTTGAGATAGGAAGCCTCTAATTTCTAAGGTTATGGTTCCTATAACTTACAGTTAAATTTTAAATGTTAGCTCTTATACAAGGATATTTACCTGAAATTCCATAAGTTGCTCAAGAAGATAGGTAACACACATGCACAATCAGTTATGAAAAAAAATGAAAATTAACTTATTTTCACACAAGGTGAAATGCTAGGCCAGGTACTCCTTAAAATAATCATGAAGAACCCTTAGGAATAAGAAAAAAATGTCTTTATTCATGCTATATATATGAAATTATTGTAGCTCGTATCCTGAAGACACCTCAACAAATTTCTGAAGAGCCATAATGGGAAAATATTATATGACATGAACTCGAGAAAGCCCAGGCATAGATAGCTGCATCCCCTTTGGAATTCTAGTTATTAGAATACTGCTAAGTTTGTGGTTAATGATTGTGTCTTGAAATCATTTAAGTTCTATTCCTTTAATGTTTTTGTTCATAATGTTTTTTTCCTCTTGCATATATTTTGCAGTCTTTACAGATGGGTTTAGAGGGGTGGTTTTCAAACAGGAGTTAATATTGGCTATAGTTATAACCCAGAGAATGTAATTCCCTTCAAGGAGAGTTGGCCCTAAAAGCAACAGCACTCTCTTTCAAAGAGAAGACTGTGAAGGCTGAGTAGGTGTAATTGAAGAGGAATAAGATGTTTTTAACCATTAAAATTTACTGCTGGCTCACAGGACTTAATTAAATGTTTTTGCACCTCTTCAATTATTTGTATCCAACATTCAGATCGTCAGTGTTCATTCTAACAATCGGCAGCCCAACTGGCCTAAGGAGGACAGACAACTTGTTTATTCTTCTCTGCATTGGAGAAATAAAAATATAAAGAGGACACACATATACACAAGCAGAATGTGTTGCTTCCTTTGACCGATGGTGACTCTGTATCCTTTATTGTCTTCTAATACCTGACATATCAAGGGCTTCTTGTTTTTTGTTCTCAAAGTGGATTTGTCACAGAAAATTGGCCCATACGCTATATTAACATCCTGGTGATGAAGCAGCTACCACTGACAAATTCAGAAGACTTCCTTCCAGGAAATATAGTTGAGTAATTGAAAGATGTGATAATCTTTTCTCACTCCCAGTTTGCGTGAAAACTGTTCCAGGAAAAATGGGTTCAGCTGTAATAGTGCCTGTCAGAGTCCTTCCCACGGGAAGCACGGATTCTCAGTGACACTCAGATATGTGGAGAGACATAGAGATGGATTGCAGTCAGACCTTGAACTTCAAATTAGTGGACAATGGCTCTGTGGAGATACCAACTAATTTTCTCCCTACAGGAATATTGTGCAGCCTGACAGGCCAATAGCATCCATTATTTTTAATTGGAGAGAAAAATGACACAGTTAGAGTGACATACCACATATCCATGGCCTAACTTTGTGATGGGTAAAAAATTTGCTGGCAAAGTGGACTTTCGTTTTGTATTCAGTTCCTTTTCACACCAACGGGAAGAGGTGAGGGGAGGAAATGTCTAAATGTCAGACAGGCAGTGAGGAGACTGCTGTTTCTCAGCAGAGGTAATTAGGTGGACCTTTCTCAACCCTGGACTAGAGAATGAAGGCTCCTTCCAGGTAACAGTGCCCTTTATTCTGTTTTCAAGAGCCACAGACCAATGTATGTTCTCAAAAAGGCTCTTTCCCCTCTGTGATTAAATATTTATCACAGCAAGAAGCTAGCAGTGGAACTAAGTGCCTCCAATTAGCCACAACAGAGGGTTATAAGTGACTTCAGAACAAGTATCAATATTTTAAAAGGGAGGAGCAGGTCAGAGCAGTGAGGTTGCCAATCTTTATTTCTCCCCACAAGCCCATTACAAAGGATGCTGCTTGTTGGTAAACACCAGCACTCACCAACCTTCTGCTCTATTAGCAAGCTTATGGTGGCAAGTGTCAATTAGAATAGAACTTATGTATAAACTCTTTTGGCTTCCAGGTGGTCTTCGGAGTAAAGAGCAAAAAAAGAAGCCTTCTAAGATGAAAGTCACCAATTCTAAGGCTACATTATGTAGCTCAACTGCTGCTCACCGAGAAAAAAGTTTGGCTTCATTTCCAGGCAAAGATAAGTTCCTTGAAGGCAAGCATAGGCTTTATGAATTCTATCAGGTACTCAGCGCCCAGATGGACAAGAGATTTCCACATAACTCTGATGGTAAAATTATCCTCAGCCATCTTGAGTCAAAGAAAAGGTAATAGTCATTTTCACAAAAACATTTTTACAGTCTTTAAGGAGACAAAACTAATGTAAACATGACAAAAATGACCAGATAGTACCCAGGAAAGAAAGAAAGAAAGAAAAAAGGTACAGCAAACTTTCTAGGAAGAAACTGGCAATTTGACAATATTACATATTTCAGAATTAGGAAACAACTGCATTTATATGATATAAAGTCAATAAAAACTTCTATTTTAAGGGAGAAATCCAGACATTTCACACCTCAATATCAAACGTTTGAATTTAGTTTCGTGGTACGACTGTTCAATACTTACAAGTAGCTCTATCCAGCAAGAGTCATGATGAATCATCATCCATGAACATGATGATAATATCCTCACAAAGTAATAAAGGAGAGGGGGTGATGTGATCACAGCTACTGCTGTGCCTGAACATTCAATGAACCTCCTTCCCTTAGTACAGATCTGCTTGCTTGGGTGGTTAGTTTATTACAACTACTTTTCTACAAAAATAGAAAACTAATATTACACTATATGTTAACTAACTGGAATTTAAATAAAAACTTGAAACTAAAAAAAAAGTGTTTAACATAAATGATAAATGATCTATTAACCTGCACTGTAATTGCCAAAACTCTGGCCTGTCAGTTAATACTGATGTGATAACTCAGCAAGTATTTTCTCAATTTTCTAGAACTTTCTGTACAATACGGGGCCAGCCATGACTGATTTAGATATAAACAATCACATTAATAGCAATAATATCTAATGCATCTAATTTCAGGCTCCACTTCTAAATAATGCCTGACTCTAGAATCTTACTCTATATTCTATTTCTGCATGTTGTCATTCAGGGATAATTTTGTTAAGCCTCAAAAGGTGGGATGGTAAGATGTATTCCCACTTTCATACAGAGAAAATGTGAAGACATTCACAGTCTTGAGGAAGTTCACTTCTGCTTCTTTTTATTTGAGAATACTTCTCACAATCTAAGTGGTCACCTCTGGCTAGGTTGTTATGCCCTCAAATGAAAATTTTCAGGTTGAACGTTTATTTTGTTTACCTGGTAATTTTTGTTAAGATACTTGAGAATCAAATATGTCACTATCAAAATAGATCAAATATAATTGTTCAATAGATGTGATAGTTAATGCTAATCTATGTCAGTTGGTTATTAGTTACTTTCATTGTTTGTGTTATGTCTGAAGAATGGCTATTCTTCTAGCTGTAATTCCATGCACCCAGAGCAAAGGCTTGCCCAAAGCACAGACTGGTTTGAATGACTATTCTGTACCTGTTTACCAATAAATGTTACTGCATTTGGTAAAATTTGTAATGAGAGCTCCTTTTTAAAAATGATGTATTTTCTCCCTTCTTTTAACACTGGGGTTTACCAACTTCTACCAAAATAAATAAATAAATAAATAAATAAATAAATAAATATATATATATATATATTATATAATAAAAAACTGATCTTGGTTGAACGGTCAAACTGATTGGGCTAATGTGAGACACAAACAAAGATATATTCCCTACTTCTTTTATTATGCTTACTCATCAACCTTTTCCCCTGTGAATTTTGCATAAAGAGCAACACAAATATTAGGATGATGAAGACAAGTTAATACCTGCCCAGTTTAATTGGTACCACAATGGTTAACGTGGTTCCAATAACTGTCCCTATAAATGTGCACTTGGCAGTTTTGCTCAGCAACCAGTGATTAAAGGATGTGGCAAGTGTAGTTTTAACTGCTACATTCAGTAGACAACCAGAGGAACAGTAAATGCATTGTAGAATCTGAAATGGCTCTTGTTACCAGTTCTGAGTTCATGTGATTCTTGGAACAGTGCATGAGGCTAAAGTTGAGATGCCTTTCAACAAAAAATGTACCATTTAAATAAATTTAAATAAAATGGTCTTCTTGGAGTCACAATATATTCCACTTGACTAACAAGTCACTATTGATAAATATATATATATATATTTCAGAGAGTATATAAATTGAGACTGAACTGGAAATATTTATAATCTCAAAATGCTGCTGGTTAGAATAAACTTATAATATTTCACATGTTCCCTGGTTATTTGAAAATGTGAAGGATTTGTATGAGTTGCAAGATAAACTCTCAGGTGCTTCACTTAGGAACAAACCACAGTGACTGTCAGAAGATCATTTATATGGCTGCTCTCTCATTCTGTTACTGCACTGGTCTGTCCAGAAGTTCTTTATAGTCATTGTGTCTGAACAAATTGTTCAAGGCAAGTAACAATGCTTGAATTTAGGAGCACAGTATCAAAGTTATATGAACAAAAGAAGAGCTGAAAAACCTGATAGAATGCAAAATATGGTGTTTGTTGTATATCTATGCATCCTCTGAGTGGGTGGCCCCATAATAAGCCATGCAAGACCGGTGTAAGCCTGTTCCCAAAGATCAATGCCATGACTGCGGTCATCCATCATCTCTACCACAGGCAGGATGCAATCAATGGTAATCCATCTCTTTCCCATTGGATAATTGATTTTTTAAAAAATTTGTGGGATTGATCTTTTTTCATTTTAAGAAACTGTCATTGCATAAATACAGTAGTTTTAAGGATTGAGGAGAAAAAAGGGTTTGGTTGTTTCAATAAAATTCTAATGCCATGAGATTTAATCATATTCTTTCATGATTAGCCCTGGGAAAAAATGTATAAAGCTTTTTTCCTTAGGTATTTTCCTGTCTTTCCATTTTGGCTATTTTCCCCTCTGCTGGGATCTTTTAGCTGCTTACCAAGTTTTCCGTTTGTGTTAATTCACATTAAATTATTCTCTACTAAAGATGTTCCAGTCCTGAGGACTTTGACTTTTACAGAGGTCTTTTAAAAAATAAAAACTGTTATTATCCTTAAAGGACTCTGCCTTGGGGATGATGATAAATAATAAATATTTTTTGAGTGAAGGCTATTTATTTATTTATTTATATATTTATTAACGATTTTATTTATTTATTCATGAGAGACACAGAAAGAGAGGCAGAGACACAAGCAGAGGGAGGAGCAGCCGGCTCCATGAAAGGAGCCTGATACGGGACTCCATCCCAGGAATCCGAGATCAGGCCTTGAGCCAAAGGCAGACACTCAACAGCTGAGCCACCCAGGCATCCTTGAGTGAAGGCTTTTTAAAAGAAATATATATTATACTACCTAGCCAGATTCCTAATTTTCTCTCTCAACTCTATATTTCTTATACTTTGTAACGTGCCTCACTTCCATATATTTACTCATTCAAGAGGTATTAATTTTGAATCTACAGAATATTCGACACTATTCACTCCACTGAGTATACATTAATTAAAAAGAAAAAAAGCCCTGAGTATCTCCCTCAAAGACCTTACATTGTAAGAACAAGAGAAACAACAACAACAAAAAAATAAGAACTACATAAATCTCTTCTAGTATTGGTAGGTTCTATAAAATTTAAAGTAGATCTTAGAGTGACTGGAGACTGCTCGTGGTATGTCACCTTGGAGGTCTCTTAGTGGAGGTAACATTCTATAAAAGAAATAAAACATTCCAAAGTTCTATAATAATAAAAAAAAGCAACTTGAAAGAAAGGCTGTGCTGGGATGAGAAGCCATGGTTTCAGGCTGAGGGTGAGAAGAGTATTTATTCAGTGATGATGATGTTCAGAGCATTCTTTGACTGAATAACAATGGGGAACAAGTCACATGAAACTATAAGAGTAGAACATCCCAGTTGAGTGGATTGTTAGTTCAAAAATGTTAGGGTGGAGTGAATTAAACCTGTTCTGAAAGAGTTTGATGTATACTGCAGAAAGCAAACCAGTGGTACCTGTGTGTAGTGAATGCCATCTGGCATGGTATCCCCAACCGACAAAAACCATTGTCACCTACATGAGGAACTAAGACAATTCACAAAGCCATGCTCATGAAACATTCCCAGCCAGATGTCTCTGTTACAGTCTAATATCATAGTGAATACCAACTTCTATAAAATTCATTTGTCAGATGTCAATTTTCACCAAGCACCAAACCTGAACTTTCCTTGGGCAACCTCAAATTCAGAAAGAGTCCTATGGTCCTCGCAAGGGTAGTAAATATATTGATGACTTTAGCCTTTAAATACGCAAGATGAGTTTTCAAGGTAACCTCTTAAAATATATTAATAGAGACAACTTGTTTGTATTTTTTCTTTTTCTTATAATGTCCTGATCAGGTTTTGGTATATGGATATGCTGACCTCATGAAATGATTTGGAAATGTTTGGGTTTTCTTTTCTCCTCTGTTTTATGCAACTCTTTGGGTAAGTTTGGTCTTATTTCTTATTTCTTTCTTATTTCTTCCCTTATTTTGAGAGTCATCCACAAAACCAACTTTGGAATTTTCTTTCTGGGAAACTTTTTTTTTTAAAGATTTATTTATTTATTTTAAAGAGAGGAAAGGAGGGAGGGAGGGAGAGAGAGAGAGAGAGAGAGAGAAGGCATGAATGGGTGTGGAGGGGCAGAAAAAAAGGAGAGGAAGAATCCTCAAGCAGACTGTCCACAAAGCTTGGAGCCTGAGACAGGGCTCAATCTCAAGACCCTGAGCCAAAACCAGGATTCGGGCACTTAACCAATCAAGCTACCCGGGAATCTTTTTTGATAATTTTAATTCAATTTCCTTAATAGATATAGGGTTATTTGGACTTTCTATTTCTTATAGTATCAATTTCATCAAGTTGCATTTTCAAGATATTTCCTCATTCTAATTAAATTGTCATATTTAGTTTTAAATGGGTGTTCCTAATAGTCCTGTATTATTCTGTAACAGCTATAAAATCAGAAGAAAAATATCCTCTCTTTTAATCTTAGGATTAGTAATTTGCTTTTTCATGCCTTTTTTTTTGGTAAAAACTATTGTTTGCTATTTCTAGCAGCATTATCAACAATAGCCAATTTAGAGAAAGAGCCAAAATGTCCATTGACTGATGAACTAATAAAGAGGATGTGGCATATATATTTATATTAAAAATATAATAAAAATAATAAAGATGATGTGGTGTGTATATATATAAAAAATGAAACATTACTCGGCCATAAAAAATCTTGCCATTTGCAACAATGTCAATGGAGTTAGAATGTATTATGCTAAGTGAAATATGTCAGTCAGAGAAAGACAAATATCACTTGATCTCACTCATATGTGGAATTTGAGAAAGAAAACAAATGATCATAAGGGAGAAAAAGAGAGAGGCAATCCAAGAAAGAGTCTCTTAACTGTAGAGAACAAACTGAGGGTCACCATGGGGGACAGGTGAAATAGGTGATGGGGATTGAGTAGGGCATTTGTGGTGAGCACCAGCTGTTGTATGTCAGCGTTGAATCACTAAATTGTACACCTGAAACTAATATTACACTGTTTGTTAACTAACTGGAATTTAAATAAAAACTTTAAAAAACCGTATTCCTTGGGGCTATCCATTTCACTAGTCTTTTTTGAAAAGACTTTTAAAAGACTACCTGTAGTTTTTCTTTATTGTCATCTTAGAGGTGATAAGGTCCTTCAGCTTTTGCATATCAGAAAATGTGGACACAGATTTCTGGATTGAAAAACTTCGGCTTTATTAATATTTCTCTATTATCTTTCTGGCTTCTCTCTCATTGGTTTCTGCTCTTTGTTATTTTTTTTTTCATCCACCTATTTTGGGTTAAGCTTGCTTTCCTTTATCTAGCTTTCTAAGATAAAAAAAATTATCACAGTTTTGTAACATTTTCTCTTTTTTAAATACAAATATTTAAACCTATAAATTTCTCTGTAAACACTACTATAAGGAAGGTTATTCCACTAATTTTAACATTAGAGTGGGGCACTTAAGCAGTGGTTGAGTGTCTGCCTTTGGTTCAGGCAGGGTCCTGGGATTGAGGCCCACATCAGGCTCTCCATAGGGAGTCTGTTTCTCCCTCTGCCTATGTCTTTGCCTCTCTCTCTGTGTCTCTCATGAATAAATAAATAAAATCTTAATTTTTTTTGACATGAGAGCATTTTCTTTATAATTCAGTGTGAAGTCCTGTATAATGTCCTGTGTGATTTCTCCTTTCACCCATGAGTTATTTAGAATTGTATTGTCTAACTTCCCAGTGTTGGATTTTCTTCCAGAAAACTTATTTCCATTGATTTCTATTGTAATTCTGTAAAGGTAACAGAACATATTTTGTAAGATTGAAATATTTTGAAAATGACTGGAAACTGTTTTATGACCCAACATATGGTAAACATATGACCCAACATCATGGTAAACATTCCATAAGGAAACAAATGTAGATTTAGCTGTTATTGGGTAAAATGTTCTATACATTTAAATTAGGTCAATTTAGTTTATAATATTGTTTGAATCATTTAAAACTGCATATGTTTTTACCTATAAATTACTTTTCCTATATATTACTGAGGTCTTAAAATCTCCACCAATGATTATAGATTTGTTTAGTTTGCCCTTTATCTCTGCTTTTCTTCATATATTGAAACTCTATGGCTGGTTGCATCCCCATTTCTGGTTGTTACACCTTTTTAATAAATTGGTCCCTTTATCATTATGAATTGTTTCCCTTGATTCCTGATTATATACTTTTTCTTGATGTTTACTTTGTCTGAAAATAATATAACCACTTCAGGCTGACCATGCTCAGTATCTTTATTGTCTTTCCTCCTTTACCTTTAAATCTATCTGTACCTTTTTCTTCTTGGGTTTGCTGAGATCCTTGGATTTGTAGGTTGATGTTTACACACACCCACACCCATACACACAGTGTGCATCATTCTTCTTATTCTGGGGGACTTCAGATACATATATATTATACTGCTGAAATAGTTCTATATATCACTGAGGCTCCATTCACATTTTGTATTTTTTTCTTCAGGTTGAATAATTTTAATTTTTTCAAGCTAATACCTTTTTCTTTTGCTATTTCTAAATTTGTATTAAACCTATTCCGTGAATTTTTCATGTCAGATGTATATTTTTCAGTTCTAGAATTTCTGTTTGATTTTTTAATAGTTTCCAGTTTTATACTGAGTTTCATCATTTGTTCACTTATGTTCACCTTTTCCTTTAAGTCTTCCATATATTCATAATAGCTGTTTTGTAGTATCTTTCCATTAATTTCAAATTCTGGGTCATCTTGGGGTCTGTTTTTATTAACTGCTTTTTGTCTTGATTAGTGATCATTTTTTTCCAGCTTCTCTACATTTCAAGTATTTTTTGTCCTTTGCACTAGATCTTGTAGACCTTAAATTATAAGGAATCCAGAATATGTTGTCTTCATTTCTAGGGATTGGTTTTTCCTTTGATAAACAGTTAAATTACTAGTGGATTTTCTTGAATCAGTCAGGGTGGGTTTTATCCCTCCTCTGGTCATGTCTATCTTTATCTTCTCTAGTCCTATAGTATAAATCCTACTCTAGGGAGCATCTAGTTATAAACTTTACCATTCTGGGAGCTTACCTCAATACCCAATGTGTTCCACATGGCATTTCCACTCTGACTAGGTGGAAATATACTAAGGAATCCTAGCACCATTTCACTTTTCACTTCAATTCCAGGCATTTCACTTCAATTCCAGGTGCACAGCCTCTGATTTCTGTTAGACTTTGCAAACTAATTTAGGTCTCAGCCAAAGACCCAAAGGGTACCTCCACAGAGACATTGTCCATTTTTTTCCTGGTACCATGTCCCACAAATTCTATGGACCTCCACAGTCCTGGTCTCAGATTTCTGCCTGCTTAGCCTGAGTGGAGTTAGTTATCTAAGACTTCTGATTTCTGCCTGTGCCATGGTTTACAAAGCTCCCAGAGCAGAAAGTCCTGTATTAGTTAATTGTCCTCTAGGAGAAAGACTGAATGGCTGTAGCAGCTGTAGTAACTACTATAAGGTTTAAAACTCTCTGAAAGTATTTTGAGTTTTCGTTCCTATAGCAGTAGGTTTTATGGACAAATCTTACTATCAGTTTGGGGTATATGTGTAGGTATACAGATGTATAGACAGTCACACACACACACACATATATATATAGATATATCATTACATATATTTTATATTTAACATTTAATTAATTTATAAGTTGTAAATTTAAAATAAATGTGAATTATAAATTGCAAATTTATTTAATTTTATAGAAATTTAATTAAATTTATATAAATTATTTGTAAGTAGTTGGTAAAATAAGGACAAGAAAACTGTATCTGTTAGAGGGTCTTAAATTATCTCAAAAGTAACTCCTGCCTCAGCATCAAAGAGAATTCCCAATGGTTCTGTTGATGCCATCAAGCTGAATCTACTGTGTTGGCCAGGGATATTAGATTGTCCGCAACTGTTGGACTGATTAGGACACACCTCTGGGGCGGAGAGTGGACCCACTTTCCCTAAAGCTTATATACTGCATGAAAGAGAAGGGACAGCTGCAGAAGCATGGTGGTACTGGATGTTGACTTAAGATTCATGTCCGGTATGGAATACTGTAGTTTGTGTGTATCTTCACATTAAGAGGTGAAGAAGTAGGAAGTGTGCTACTGATTTTAGAGATGAGGAAGCAAGGACATTATTGTTTATTTATGTGTTAGAAAATAAGTATAGTGGTACTTAACAAAATGTTAAGTGCTACTAAATGGATGCTTTAGGTGACATATGTAAATGCCCATTTACAAACACTGTGCATCACAGTAAAAAAGAAAATTGTAATTAAGATGGCATTTTTGTAGGTGTTCCTGAATTCTTATACACATGTGAAAGGTTTATGTTATTGCAGAGAAAATACAATGACATTTATGTTCTATCCTCTAGAGGAATCTATTTTTTAGTTTTTGTGCTCTTCAAGAAATTAGTCTATTCAAAAAAACTGTGAAGTCTACTCCCACTTTAACTCCAGAAGTGGAACACAGATTTATCAGGTCAAAGAACAAATGATAGACATAGGACATCAGGTAAGAGAGATTAAGATTTGCAGCATCAAGGGAAGAGACATGAAATAATCCCTAAGGCACTATGCAAAGCAGGCAGCCAACAATTTACAGACCGTTCTAGAAGAAAAACAAAACTTCCTGAGAAATGCAATGACGATGCATAAACTTTGAATATACTAAATATCAAAGATTAAGAACTTCCATAAATAGAGTGAGGATTATGATCTGGAAAATTATAGACCTAAAGGACAAGAAGAAAGTTCAATAGATAGTTATGGTCTAGGGATCCCAAAGGATCAAATATTCAAATAAAGTTGTTATTTTAACAAATCGATGCATTCTCAATGTACTACTCATTAAAATTGAACTGATTTTTTATAGTTTTCTAAGATGTATTTGGTATGGCAATATTATTCATAGATATGAGCATATGTAAATTCACTGCAAAAATCATCCATAAAGAATTTATTGAAAAAAAAAAGAATTTATTGAGCACCCATGAGCACACATCCCATGAGCAGGCTCAGTGGGCCAATTACAACATCCTGCAGGAGTACCATCACTGCTAATATCTACAGAGAGCTTCATTTAGGTTCACAAGCCACCCAGAAGTATATGGATATTAATGTTTCTTTAATAAGACAAGTTACTACAAAGCAATTACATTTTAAGTTTCCACTTCTATCCTTTTCTGAACACTTCCAAAAATCTAAGTACCTGTAGGATATTGAAAATCTATATGATACTCTCTAGTATGTTATCAAGCAGTGTCAGTTGTGTTGGTGGGCTCTTGAAGCCATCTTATTCATAGCTGAATCTACTTCTGCTTCAGCTCCTAATCCCCTTCTCCCTCAGCCAGTGTTTGTGGTCTTCCTGTGAGAGTATCACAGATGTCTTTGTTTAGAAAACAGTGAGTGTCACTTATTTAAATATTTAGATTTAAGATTGGGGAAAAGTCTCCAAGGACTTGTTAACCCTCTTCATAAATATTTAAGGCTAATTTTAACTCTACTCTTGAAAATTTTTGTTAGAATTTAGCAAAACCTATCTTAATTCTCCAACTGGTACCCTTTACAGATGCCTTAACCTCCATAATTTTGTGATCTTTTGAAAGATAACCCTTGGGGTTCTATATTTCATCATTTGAAAAATAAAAATAATTTTACCAAACATGAGGCCATTGTGTAGTTCAAAGAAGGTAATTCACAGAGCACTCAGAATATTACCAGTCATGTAGCAAATACTCAACGATTAGTAAAGTGGCCATCCTATTTATACATCCAGGTAGAAACAACTTTTGAGAGCAAAGGATACTATTGATAACACACGGAAACAACAGGTATAAACTGGAATTACCTAGAGTAAGTGGGGATGCATGGTTGTCCTGATTATTTGCTGTAATTAGTGAAGAAATCTTGTCCTACAATGTAGTGATTTTGATTCAGCACTCCTTTTCAATTTGTTTGAATCTAACACCTATTGTCTCTCCTAGTATGCACATTCATGAATGATAGTCCTTCTGAGTTGCTTGCGAATACAGATTCACTCACTGCCTAATGAAAGCCAATATTGTTCCTGTAGTGGGGGAAATTTGACAGGAGATCATGGAGTTTTGCAGCAGCTATGGAAGAGATTGGGCCTCTAAGGCTGGGCAGAATTTGGACATGCTAAAGGAAAAGAGAAGACATTCCTAGGGAAACAATGTCTCGTGTACTGATAACAGTGCATTGTATTCACTGGAGAATAGGTTAATTGGAGTATGTTCTATATTAGTGAGCAAGAGGATTTATGTTTACCCAGGTTATGGTGAAGTTTGATTAGAAAGCGACTTAACAACAAAACAGAAAGGTCAGGATTTAGTGCAACAAGGAGCACGTAGTTTGGAGTTTTTTACATGGAGAGCAACATCATGACTGTGCTCTAAGAAAGTTACAGCATTCTGCAAGAAGACAGTGATTTACACAAGAAGTCTCTTTCTTATTAAAAGGGCAATTTGTTATCTCCAATCTTGAATCAAGGACACTAAAAATTATTTTTCTGTGCATTCTCTCATAAACTACTCTCTATTTGCTTTCTATCGATTGTTTTTGGGTTATCTCTGCTGCTTATTTTCATGTGTTCTGTAAACACTGACTTTGTCTTTAGCATTCTTCCTGCAGCTCATTCACATCAGGGAAGCGTGCTAGAAAACAAAGATGCTAATTTTATAAGTTCAGTGTAGCTATGTCCTCAATATTCAATTTACGGGGAGAATTTTACACACAACTGATTGAATATCCATCTGGTAAGTCTTTAGCATTATCTAATTTCTTTCCACTGTGTATGGAGCTGCTGAGACACCTCAGGGACTATTTGTATAACATCGTTCCTCCAGGCCATGGAAAATTCTGTGCACTGCTTTCCACACATGTTTGGTTACAGCTGGTTCTGGTTTGTGTGTTTTGGGGTTTTCCAATGCAATTACTGCCTACTTCATATACACCAAATGAATCTGCCTTTTTCTGTTTCAACTGAAATGTGAATCCACTGATTCAAATATAAAAACGCCCAGATAGACTGAAGGAAATTCAGAAAGACAAAGGAAACCTCAGTGTAATGTGTTCCCAGGCAGAAACCACCAAAAGAAAGAAGGAAGGAAGGAAGGAAGGAAGGAAGGAAGGAAGGAAGGAAGGAAGGAAGGAGAAAAAAGAGGACAGGAATCTATTTCTTTCTATCTATGTTCTGCCTTCTATTAGAACACTTTGTGAGAGTGTATTTTGGTCTCAAGTGTTTCTTTAGAATAATTATTTCCCTTCTGTGGAAAGAACTCTCCCACCAGGAGCATGATGTAGTCTGCCCAGACCTGACAGATCCATCCTATTCTTACTGGATCAATATGGGTCTCAGTCTTGTAGACACTGTGGCTTTCGTTCGATCTCAGTAATTCTCAGATTGACTACCCATAAATGCAGTGAGGGGGAGCCAATTATCCCATACAGCCTCTGGCTTGTTATCACCATACACAATTATTGGGAGAGAGGTGTGCAGAGTAACCCCAGGGATGGCGCCAAAAGGAATTTTTTTCATCATTATGGTCTCAGTAAAATCAGATAGTATTCCATCAACCAATTTTTTAAATGGGGGTTTATATTGCTTTGCTGAAAATATGTGCAAAGCTCACAGCCACTGGCAAAGGAAGTCTGTGTCTTCCGTGTATGCAAGCAAGATATTCCATATATTTACGCTATTCTCTTCCATACTGAAGTTATTGCTGACAGCTAGTGAAATAATACTCAAATGTATCAGCCCTTCCAATGCTATTGAAAGAACACCTGTGAACACAATGATGGATTTATGTTTGGGATACAGTCTGCACTGTTTTCTGACACGCATGCATTTAGCATAAGCAAATGTGAAATAGTTATGCATTAACAATATGGTTAGTATGTCAGTGATACAGTTAACAATATGATAACTATGTAACAGGCATTTACCTTGCTTACTTTCAGATTACCAAATATATACACCAATTGACTATAAAAATAGAAAGAAAACAACTTTTGAAATGAAAGAAGAAAAAAATCCAAACACGAAACTTTAAGGCCTTTCTGCTGGATCCACTTTATTCAAGATAGAGTTGACTTGAGGACTGGGCTGTGGCTCTTGTCATGGGGAGGAGCTGTGTGTACCAGGGAAGCAAAAGGAAAAAGCTATTGGCAGAATGCTGCTGATCTTTCTGAGAGCATGAGATGTGTGTGTGTCTGTGTGTGTGATGTTAAGGCAAGCATGTGGTTTGGGGACATGGGAAAAGCAGAGTTCTGCATGAGAACATCCGGGTCCCACACAGGATACTAGAAAGCGATTCTGGTTCTAGATTGAGCCTGGAGGCTATGCAGGCGCTTATCACATGTTTACACCTAATGTGGCTCTTCATATCAGGCAAACGGTGATTTTTACCAGGGCTGGCTGTGCATGAAGGAAGACATGCCAGGAAGTTTTTTTAAAAAGGCACTGTGCCAAGTACATAGAAATGTTTCAGCACAAGGAAACACCATTACAGCATTTACCTTGCATTAGGCTTTCCCCCTCCACTCCTGCTGCTCCACTTGTTGGATCACTGACCAAGTACAGGAAATACCATGTTAATTCTAAACTTCATGTGTCTCACATCATTTAGGATTGATTTGGAAAAAGACTTTCACTGGTTTATGCAAGACCTCAAAACTTTAGAAGAAAATAGAAGTTACTTTTTAGGTTGACTGAATACCTAATTCTATGCACCTAAAAGCTTCTGCAATTAACAACTATTATGATACTTGATGGAATCAGCTGATATTTTTAAAAAATTAGTTATACTTCATTTGCATCCTTTCTAAAAAATAGATTTCATAAGGGTTGAGACATTAAATATAGGGGGAAAACAGAAAAACAGCAGGGAGAAAATGTAGATTAGTATTTAATTTGAGAAGGAAAATATCCTATGCAAAAATAAAAGTGAAGGGGCACACCAGTTGGAAACATTGGTAGCTATAACTGTGTAATTGTAAATGCCAAAGATCATTTCAATATCTTTCTTCAAGCTAGGAAATTCTAGCAACATATTTGATTTAAAAATAAATTTTTGTAAGAGAGACACAGAGAGCATGTACAAGCTGGAGGGAGGGGCAGAGGGAGAGGGAGAGAGAGTCTCAAGCGGACTCCACTCTGAGTGGGGATACTGCTGTGGGGCTCAGTCTCACAAACCTGAGGTCATGACCTGAGCCAAAATCAAGTCGGTCACTTAACTGAATAAGCCACGCAGGCACCCTTGATTAAAAAATAATTAATTACCTTAATATGTAAAGAAATAGTCTATGGTCAAAAACAAGAAATGCATGAGAAGAAATATAAATGGCCTATAAACACATATGTGCATGTGAACACACGTAAATTTTCCTAACCTGCAGTTAAAGAAACACTAATCAGAAGGAAAAAAAAAATCAATAAACCAACTCTTAAAGTGGCAAAAATATTTCCTAAATTTTAGGAGTGTTAGTCAGAGTGGAAAAGGAGTACTTTTGATGATTACCATTGATACTCTCTTTCTGGAAAGCAATTTGGTCATATTACGGAGCCCATTAAAAATATGTGTGTTTAGGGGCACCTCAGTGGCTCAGTCAGTTTAAGCGTCTGCCTCAGGTTTTATGGTTTCTCTCTCTCTCCTCTCTCTCTCTCTCTCAAGTAAAGAAATAAAATATACGATTGATATGAATTTCACCTGTTTCTTATTTCTTTTTCCAATCCAGCTACCAGAAAATTTACAATTACTTAGGTGTCTTGCATCGTATTTCCAGTGGACAGCACTGTTATAGAATATGATGATGGCTTCTGCTGACCTTTCACCTCTATCCTGTACCATCTCCAGCATTTTGGCATTCTTTGTTAAAGTAGCTTTTGCCTCAGGGCAGTTTCTGCAGCGAATGAGACAAGACACAGGGAAGTGGACAGGCAAGAATTTTTAAATTACAATTACTTTGGAGAAGTTGTTACCCCTGACCTCAGTATTAGGAAATGTCATTTCATGTAGTTGCTCAAGAGAATGCCAAGTAGAAAATTCTAGAACAGAAACATCACACTGAATTTACCTCCACAAGGACCATATCTGCTAGAATATTTTATTTTTAGTTTTTAGTCTTCAATATTTGTTGGCTGATGCTGGGCAAGTCATATGTGTCTGGGGCTCAGTGTTTTCCATCTCTAAAAGGAATAAAAAAAAACTCTTCACCTGTAAACGGAAACAATGAAATTCACCCAGTTGTGCAAACTACTCTGAGTACATGAACCTGAGTGCTTAAAAGAGTGCCTAGTAAATACTTAAAAAAATGTGACACATGCTCCCTATGAAACTTTGTTCAATATCATCAATATTTGATAAATGTGGGGAACAACCTGAACAGATTTAATAATGTGATCAAAATTTAAGAAGATATTTATTTTATCAGAGAAATAGCCTGGGAGAGTTGAACAGGGCAGACCAGGGACTCGGACTCCCTGGCTCCCAAACTGACCTGATCTTAACTGCTTTCACCCTGGGCAGGTTACATAAGTCTGTGTGCTTCCTCTTCTCTACAATGGAGTAGTGCAACTCTCAGACATAGTTGGAGAAATGAAATGAACAAATGCCCTGGACATTTGTATGGTATGCCATGTCCATACCTAGGACAGTGCGGTGGACAGTTTAATAATTGTTATCCATTATTGTCACCACTATGGAGAAAGTTACCAACAAATTCCCACACCTTCAGATAAAACAAACAAAAATTTGCAAGTATCATACACTCTAGGCCAAAAGTAAAATTCTTCTTGGGGTTGGGTGCCACTGATCCTCATAGTTTTCTGCAGGCAGGAGGATAGGTAGCCTAGAAAGTATTCTCATGCTTTACAATGTACAGATAAATGCCCCGGGACCTTGTTAAAATGCAGACTCAGATTCTGTGGGTCTGGGGTGGAGTCTGCTTGAGCTTCTCCATATTTAATAAGCTCCCGCGTGATGCTGGTGATACCGCTTCTCCTGCAGCATCCAGAGGACCAAGGGCTAAAGCAATATCATCCACCTTGACAGGAAGAATAATTGAGGTGCAAGATCACAGAAGGGGTATCATCATAAGTGCATGAAACAACACTCCTTTTTGTTTTTTTTTACATTGACGACTAGCACAGGGATAGATTAGCTTCTTTCTCCTTTAATTGAATTCATCTCATTAAGCTAGACAGGGGTCGGGCAGCAGCCCCTTTACAGAGATTATGATTCTGTAGCACACATAATTTATGACATTTGCTCTGAGTTTCATGATAAATACAACATAAAGAATAAAAACAGGCCTTTCAAAATGTACTTTTCCAGAGAAGTCCTAACTTTTCCTAACACTCTATTTTCAATGGTTCCTTCTTTACTGAGGTTTTTATAGACACAAGTTACTCAGTTAAGAAAATTTCATTTTAATGTTAGTGTGCAAAGAATCTGAATTGCAAATGACTGTTAAATAATATCAGACACTTTTTATCATCTGCGTGTTTTGTCCTTTAATTTTTTAATATGGAGAGTCATTTTTATATATTTTCTAATGCTCACCTGCCCCCTTGCATTCTTTGGAAAAAACTCAACTTGATCACAATATAAATGTTGCTAGATTTCATCTTGCCAGTATTTTGTTTGGCTTGCAATATACTATTTTAGTTTGGATATCAAGGTTATGAAAGTCTCATAGCATTATGTATAAATTTCAGGCGCTATTATGTGTCAGGTACAATAAAACTTTATACCAGGAGCAATAAGTTCATGGACAATGACTACCTATGATTGAACATTTAGATTAATATAGATTGTTTAGTATGTGTAAAAAATTATAATCATAGAGAATTGTATTTCCCATGATCACATTAATTTGCTATTTCAAAATACATGCATGATTGAACGGAGCCCTGGCAGATGTTAAATGTCAGCTCTTTTAAACACACCATAGAAACCATCACAGATGCAGAATCCTTGTATCTTAAAGGATAAGGGAAGTCAGTGGCCAAAGGAAGAAATATCCCAGGGATCTATGTTCCTGGATCTTCTCTAACACACATAACTTGCCGTTATTTATTAAACTGGCCATGTTCTCCAGACTTTATGTTTATTAATAATCTTAGCGAATCTTCACAATAACCCTGAAAGAATTTTTATTCTCATTTTTCATGAACCTGAATGTCTAAGTGGTAATTTTATAGGGTCACATAATGAATGAATGAAGGATTCAGGCATTGTTGGCTAACTCCAGAATTTCGATACATTTTCCAGTGGCATCCTATCCCTTATAATTTTAGTTCCCAACTCAGAGTACACAGCATCTCACTGTTCTCCCAGAAATCCAGAAATCTCTATCTTGTCCCACATTTTTGGGAAGAAGTTTGTGAACTAAAATTTTTCATCAGATCTATTCATTCTTGATATCCTTTTCCCAGACTCACTGTTCACCTTATAATTAATGTTTCCAGATCACATAAGGTAATAGATTATTTAAAATTATGATGATCAGTTTGCTTATTCATTCATTCAAGTAGCCAGTTGTTCACTTAACACACAATTTCATCTGACAAATTCGCCTTGTTTAAATCCTAAAGGCCTCTCTCCCTCAACATCCTTAAAATGTTGGAGGCTGAAAAATACATTTTTCTGAAACAAGTAACAGCACGATGTAGTAAATGACAAAAGAAGTAGCATTAGAGAGCTAAAATAATTTCAATATGCAAAACTCATTTAGAATATAAGCTTGATCAAAATGAACAAAGGTATTGGTTCTACCAAGAAAAATGGCTTTGAACACCACAAATATTTAACCTGTCTCTGCAGTAATGTGCTTTCTAATTTCAAACGCCATTGCATTTGTATTCTAGCCAATTTCCATACTATAAATGTCAGTCAACATAGGCTGATTATGCCTAAGAATGATTTAAAAAGAACCTTAACAACAGTAAAAGTCATGTCCGTATTTTCATTATGCATCTGAGCCTTTGGATTGTAAATATTCCCTCTGAGCTAATATTTTAGAATTCAAGGTCATATACAGGGGATTTTTTCCTTGCTAATTAGAAAATAGATTACTCCACTTGAAATTATGTAGGTGGAAATTCTTCCCTGAGGAATTTATCTCTTTCAGATGTGTTTGATCATGTTCAATATTTTTTTAACTATATTATATTTGCTTTTTCCCCTCTCACCTACCAAATATGATGCACCAAATGCTTAAGGATTTGACTTATTATTCTGACATTAGTAATAAAGTTATATTAAAAATAATGTACTAGAAGTCTTTCACCTGCATACAATTTTCCTTATTAGATTTGCTTGTGATTTCACTTGTCAAATTTCACAACGTCTAATGTTCCCTCTGTATATTTATAAAAATACTTTATTGCAGATGAGTCTAATCACTATGTAAATTAGGTAATTATTTGGTGAATATTAACATTCTTTCCCATACAAAATAATACATATATTTTGAATCTTCTTTCCTTGCTTTTGGGAGAATATAGCAATTAAAATAGTTATTGAATCCTTATTTGCATGCAAATGAGGCAAGTGAAGTAGCATATCAGGATATGCAAAAGTATATTTAATTTTCAATTTCAAATGTATTTCTTATTAGTTAGACTACATCATTTTCAATGCAATTTTCTTCTGGCATGTTACAATCATGTATCATAAAAAGCTTTTCTGGTAACCACTTGCTTACATGCATGGGCTTTTAATCTTTCTGGATTCTTCTATGGCAAGACAAAATACATCTTCTTTAAAAGAGAGAAAAAAGTCACCATGTTGCGGGATTACTTGATTAATAGATGGCATATAGCAAGTATTTAATATTGTATTGAAAGGATGGTTTAAAAAGGTAAGTTTAAAGTAATTAAAAACTAAGTATAAAGTAATTATAAAGAAATATGCTGATGATTCTTCTACAAAATAATTATAAAAAATTATTGAACATAGAACTGTATCTGAAAGAAAATAATAGATATGTCCCTGAGTAAATTTTAAGAAAATCAAATAAACCAAGACTTTTCTTGTTAAGATAAAAGCTGATATTGCTGACATTTCTATAAATATGAATGACATAGAAACAATAAACATATTTAGATTTCAAATGTTAAAACTGCATGGGAATGAGGTATCTCGATGTTTTAAGAAAACATTTATGAAAGAAATAAACAAAAGTAGTACAATATTAGAATGATGAATTCAGTAGCCCAAAGTTTACTGAATATATTCAATATATTGAATTCAAATATATTCAAGGTGAGTGTAATGTTTAGATCTAGCTTTTGACAATGAGTTACTAAGGCAAAGTTCATGGTGTGTCTCACACTCCTTAAGGCTGATGGCACATCATACACACTCTCACACACATTCCATAATTTTAATAACAGACTTCAAAATCTGGCTGTTGAAATTCACTGGACTTAGTGAAATATTCCTTAGGTTCTTAGACTGAGACAACAGAATTGTGCTGAATAAAAAATCAAAATATGTTTCAAACCATAGTTTTTTGGATTTTAGGTGCATGTTGTGATTAACTATCATCGTAATGGCATTTCCTCTAGGGGAAGAAAAGTATTTCCAGTAATCTTCAGTCATGGGTATATCTTGTTTTGTCTCTGTTTATCTGTCTCAAATGAATACTTTATCCATCTACCTACCTACTAACTACCTACCTACCTTCTTACCTACCCACCTACTACCCCTCTAACCTCATGCCCTACTCTCTGGTCCTCCTCAGTGAATACAATGCTCTTCTCCTACTATTTTGGTCTTCTGTGGAACCTTGATTCTACACCCGTTCCTGAATTCTGTAGTCAACCAGAGCCCTACTGGTCACATGAACTGTGTGTCTTTCTGCTGGGGGCGGGATAGGTGGGCAGGGGTGAATATACATTTTGTCTGTTTCTAAGCTCTATCTGAAATAGAAGTTTTATGGTAAAGACTAGAGCTCTATCATCTTGTTTTTGTATATATATATATATTTTTTTTTAATCTAACCTTGAGGTAATTGAAAAGGAAGGCAATCCTGGTATATTAATTAGGTTGACTGATTATATGGCACTACAAACAGGGGGACCAAATGGCTAGTGACAATTCCATATAGGAGGTAACTTGATTTATTCAAAACATATAGAATGTTGATATCTGCAACCCCTCTTGCAGGTTGGAGCCCCTCTCACTTGTTCTCATTACGATGTCTGCCCTTCCAAACAGCACTTCTTAGGGCTGCAATTTTATAGTCTATTTTCAATTGTTGTCTTAATACCTGTATGTCTCTATTACCTGATTCTTTTCAAAGGCAGAGTTGGAGCCTCTTTTTTGCTCACCATCTACTACTGAGGTCTGGCACACAGTCAATCCTGCATGAATTAATTATTGAATTTTAGTGTAAGTCAATTAAGTTTAAGTTTGGTTCAACCACTTAATAGCTGTGTGATCACAGCCAAGTTATATAACTACCTATGTCTGCTTCGCACTTTGCAACAATGTTATAAGGGGCAATAAAAAAGGCACAACTGAAAACAATATAGAGATCTTAGTTATTTTAATTACATAGTAATAATGCCCAATATAAAGGTTGTTATGAAAATAATCAAATACAATTGACTTCTTGGTTAGTCTGTTTATTTCATATCTTTTTTCTTTTGCCACAGTGATTGAGAAACAGAACCAGTGCTCCCTGAACAGACTATGCTGGTAGCTCTGTATGAACTAGCAGAATGTTAGAAGTAATGACGATGCAGCCATTCTTCCTTAATGCAGTATAAGACTGTTTTAAAGAAAGATCAAACAGATTGATACTCCTCATGTGCTGATGCAAATAAAAAACTTTATCTCTCAGGTGGGATGTTGCCAGGAGCCCACTCTATAAAACAACAATTGTTGACCTGAATATTGTGGAAAAAGCATGGGCAGGTTGTATAGGGGGCTCACTGGTGAAGTACAGGACTCAAAAGCTGAGAACCTAGAGAGAGATCAGTGTTGGCAGGAAAATAAGGGCTTGGAAGTTTGAAGGTAATGAAAACAAGACCGCTCTTGGGCTTTGTCCCATAACTTTAGAGGTCTGCAATTATGAGGTGTGTTTAGAGTTTAGTTTAGAGACAAGAAAGAAAGGGCTATCCAGGGTAACATGAGAGAAGAGGGATAAAATAGGGATGCTTTCTGGAAGAACAACGAAAGTAGAAAATGTAAAAATGTGGTTGGAAATGAGGGCATGTGGGTAACTCAGTCAATTGAGTGTCCAACTCATGATTTCAGTTCAGGTCATGATCTCACACAGGGTCATGAAATCGACCCCCACTTCAAGCTCCATGCTCAGTAGGGAGTTTGCTTGAGATTTTCTCTCTCCCTCCTCTCCCTCTCACTCTGCATGCTCTCTCTCTCTCTCTCCCCTTTTTCTCTCTTATAAATAAATAAATAAATAAATAAATAAATAAATAAATAAATAAAAAATAAATCTATCTTTAAAAAAATATGGAAAGACATGCGTTAGTCTGGATTGGGTCCTCTCAAAATTCACATTTTTGAAACCCTAATCCCCAGAGTGACTATATTTGGAAGAAGACCTTTAAAAAGGTCATTAGGACTAAATATGAAAGAGTGAGGCCCTAATCCAATAGGATTTGAGTCCCTGTAAGAAGAGGAAGAAATACCAGGAGTGATAAGCACAGAGGAAAAACCATGTGAGGACACAGCCAGAAGGCAGCCATACACCAGCTAGGAAGAGAGATTTTACCAGAAACCATCCCTGCCAATGCATTGATCCTAGACTTCCAGCCTCCAAAACTTCCAAAAATTAAATTTCTGTTTTTTAAGCCACCCTACCTGTGATATTTTGTTATGGCAGCTGAAGCCAACTCATATAGGAATATACAACTTAATTTTTCCAAGTTTAAAGAAGAAGGACTCGTGTTTCTGGGTAATTCAAAGTATAACACCTTATTGTCTGATGAAGGTAGGAAATGAGGTAATATATTTAAAAGAGTTAAATATTAACAGTGAAAAGAAATAAAATATTGGTTTCTTAAAATACTGATCCAAAACATTTTCATGTTCCCCCATGCGTTTCCCTGATTCTTATACACAGCTCGATCCTTTCACAAGGGCTTTCTCATTTTGAGTGTAGTGGGATTTGGTTAACATTACCAATGTGTGAGTGAATTTTATTTCGAATTGACAACAGCAAAAATCTATGATGAAAAATACCTGAGGAAGAGTCCCCCATGCAATGTAATTCTGTATCGCAGAACTGTTCAGAGCACTTTAATATTGATGTGACTTACAAACTTACAAGAAGAGCATTCAGCACACAGTGTTCTTCAAGTGTTATCTTATCACACAACACTGAAAAGAGGTTACTGATCACTGGGTGCTATCCTGGGTTCCAAATTTTGAGATCCTTTGACCATGATGTAGTACACAGAGATGTGTACACAGAGATGTGTACACAGATGATGTGCACACAGAGATCCTCTTCACAGATTTTTGGCTACTCATCCTTTAAGAAAGAGGAATAATGAAGGATCTTTTAGGAGGTTGCACCTCAGGAAAGATGTTTTAAGAAAACACAAGTATGTTATACATCCCAGGGAAATTGCATTTTTAAAAAGATTTATTTAATTGAGATAGATAGAGAGAGAGAGAAAGAGAGTGAGAGTGTGAGCATTGGGAGGGGCAGAGGGAGATGGAGAGAGAGAAACTTCAAGCAGACTCCCCACTGAGCTCAGAATCCAAGGCTGGGCTCAATCTCAGGACCCCAAGAACATGACCTGAGCTGAAATCAAGAGTTGGACACTCAACCCCCTGAGCCACTTAGGCACCCCAGGAAAGTGTGTTATAATACATAGTTAGTGATGGATTTGAGATGAAACCCTTAACTCCATACACTACTCTTCCGTTCTCTTCTGTTAGCCACAAGAACGATCCCTATTTCCATCTATCAGTTTTAACATTTCTTATTTATAAATGATGAGCTATTTGGTTTTTTTGTTGTTGTTGTTGCTCTTTAGCATGAAATAGAATATTCATGATATAATGAAATGAACTCCAAAATTACTTGACAGTAAATTCAGGACACAATGGGCACGTGACAATTTTTTGTAAATAAGAATTCATCAGGATTATCTGAGAGACAACTATGCCCACAATTCCCAAGCATCACGAACAATGTTCCACTAGAGGAATAATTACTGGCTGGCATCATCATACCCATCATGTAAGTTTAACAAGGAGCAGTCAGGTGATTCCTTAGGATTGATGTTGTGCAGTATAATACAGCTCACTTCATTTTATCTACATTAAATGGTGCACAATTTACTAGGTTTTCTTATACGTGTTTTTTTTTGTTTTTTTTTTTTTTTTTTTTTTTTTTTTTTTAGCTGCAGTAGAAACTGCTTCAGATGGACTCATTGACCATTGATCATAAATCAGCCCTTTATTGGTGAAGAGGTGAGGTGGGTTAACAATGGATTTACTTGTAAATTGAGAAGAGATAAATCTTTGCTCCCTCAAGGGTAGCCGTGTATTTATAGGTTGGAAGGCAGCACCACTTTTCAAAAAGCACTTTATAGGAAGGTAAAGTCTTCAAGACCTTGGGTGTTTATGATCTCTGAAGCTTGTGTATCTGCAGAATTGTTGTAAAATACACTAATAAAATAGAATAGGATGTTGCTTTATATTTGCCTGTGTTACCACTTGAAGTACTTGTACAGGTAGAATAGAGGCTCCATAAAATAAACTCATAAGCTGAAATTTAATTCTTTTGGGAAATCTGCCACTTTTATTTACAAGTCTGTAAGCCTAGCAGATAAAAATAACTAAGAGAAAATATTGCAAATATATTTCATACCACTCTGCAATCAAGGTCCCTGAATGGTCTATGAACATTTTTATCCCATAAACCTGTCTGGCAGTCATTACCGACTTGACTATGTGGAATTAATCTCCTCATCAGGAATAACCTAAGCCTACTTACAGAATAAGAGAACCATGGGATACGCTTTGACTTCCGCTGGTTTATGGTTATATTATGATATAATGAAATGCTCTTCTTGACTGCAAAATGGCAGAATAATTATTTTAGAAATTTGCAATACAGAGAGCAAGGAAATTTGGCAAAGAAAATGATGCTAGAGATTTCAGACCAATTTAAAAGCTGAATCATATTTTAAAAACCATGGACAGGTTTTTCTCACAGAGTCAAGCACTTGGAACATTTTGAAAGCATTTACTAAATCAGTTTTTGGGTATTCTAACCTATTTCCAATGCATTAAGTTAGCTTTTTGGATATTTCCATTCCCTAATAAAGCATTCAAACACATAAAAACAACTTTGATTAAATATCTAGAATTTTAATATTAACCAGTCATGAAATATGGAGCATGTACTGCACAAATACACTGTCCTGTGCCATTTATTCATATACTAACCAGATAAAGTGTTATGTCAGGTAGGAGATTGCCAATAGGAGCCATGCTGCCAACTCTCTGGAATGTCTACTTGACATCTCAAACTTAAATTATTTAGAGCTGACTTCTTGATCTACACTCCCCAAGACCTACCTCCCCACCCCACTCCACAGTCTACCCATCTCAGTTGGCAGTTCCATCCTTTCAGCTGCTCAGGTCAAAAACCTTGGAGTTACTCTTGACTTTGCTTTTTCCTCCACATACATACTTAGGGTGTCGGCAACCTGTTTCACCTTCCAAATAGAACACACTGCCACCTTGGCTCACCCATCATCACGTCTTACTTTAACTCTAATAGCTTTCTCCTAGGACTCCTTGCCTTCCTCTCTCACCCTCAGCTAGAGTAACTCTTCCAACAGAAGAGCTGGCTGGAGTGACTTTATGAAGCCTGATAGATCATGTCTCTGCTTTGCTTAAATTAACCTAGTGACACCCTCTACCCTCACTCCACCCCCACCCCCCAGGCATTTCACTCAGAAGTCAAGAAACTTCCTTGACCTCATCATCTACCACGCTCCCCTGGGTCTCTCTGATCTGGCCACCCTGGCCTTCCCTGCTCTATGCCATGTACTCTCCAGCATTTTCAGCATTCCCTTCTCTGTCAAATATCTGAGTGGTCAAACCCCTCATTCTTTGCTCAGTTGTTACCTTCTCAATGTGGTCCATGCTGATAATCCTATTTTAATTATAATATAACCGCTAATTGAGCCTGATCCCTCTTTCATTGCTGCCTTTATCTTTTCATGGTACTTGTCCTCTTGAAACATACCACCTTCTTTTATTTATCACGTATGTATTATGTTTACTCTTCATTACCTTTTTCCTCTCTCCAGAAGGCACAGATTCTTTTTTTTTTTTTTTTTTTAGGGCAGGAGGGACTTCACTTGTGCTAAGTTTTTAAAACTGTGCTTTGCACAGAGCCCACGCTCAATGTATTTTTATTGGATGATGAAATGAATACTGACATTATGTAAATCTAAAAGCTGTGCTCCAGGGATACCTGGGTGGCGCAGCGGTTTGGCGCCTACCTTTGGCCCAGGGCGCGATCCTGGAGACCCGGGATCGAATCCCACGTCGGGCTCCCTGTGCATGGAGCCTGCTTCTCCCTCTGCCTCTGCCTCTCTCTCTCTCTCTCTCTGTATGACTATCATAAATAAAGAAAGAAAGAATAAGTGAACTTTTAAAAAAATAAATAAATAAAAGCTGTGCTCCAAAAACAATTGTTTGATTTTTTTCTTGCCATTCTCATGCTAACCAGGTTCAAACCAAAAGACACCATAGACTTCTTGAAGAAAAATCTTGAAATGGATTTTTAAAGATGTTCTTAAATGTAGTTTCTCAGTAGAGCTCATTAAAATATTATGAAGGACCAAAAATTGATATGGTTTAGTAAAGACAATGAGTTCACCAAATATGTGTTCAGATCAATGTTATGTAATGGTGCAATCAGGAGAAAATAAGCCAGATCACCTGACTCCTGTTGTTTGCTTGTTTATTTTTACTATTCTATTGTACTCACTATGTAGTACCCATGATGTGGTTGTTCTGATCTGTGTTTCTGAAAGAAATTTTGATGCAGCTTTGATGCTCAGTTGAGATTGGCTTCTAATCTACCATCTTCCTTGATCTCAATTATAATCCATCAGTAAAATATATAATATATAATAAATAATAATACAATGGATCTCATTATAATCCATCTGCCTACTCAAGCCAGAAGTCTAGCTATCCCTGTATTCTTCCTCTATCTATACACACTTCCTCCTTGCCAAAAATAAAAATAAAAATTAAGCAATAATAAAGTCGTATTAATATTTACCAAATTTGTTTTGATTCCCCTCCCTGCTTTCCACTGTCTTTACCATTTCCTTGATTCAGAAAACAGGTATCTCTCCTGGAAAACAGGTATCTCTTTCTGGAAAAAATTCACATACTTTTCTTCTTACTTCCTGTTACAATGACAGAGCTGTATATTTTTCTAATTCAAGACTACTTCTTCTGTGTGCAGTATGGATTCTACTCTTCCATTCTTTTCTTTTTTTTTTTTTTTGAGATTTTATTTATTTATTCATGAGATACAGAGAGGGGGGCGGGGAGAGGTAGGCTCCCTGCAGAGCAGGGAGCATGATGGAGGGCTTGATCCCAGGACCCTGGGATCACAACCTGAGCTGAAGGCAGACACTTAACTGACTGAGCCACTCAGGCACCCTGCCCTTCTTTTCAAGTACCTTTCACTATTGTGTATCCTTCCTCTTTCTAGTATCCTTGTACTCTCAACTGATCCTTCCCACTGACTTTTAAACATGTGTTAATCCACGTGTGTCAAATAACCACTTTTTTCTAATCCACATCCTCTTCCATTTACTACTGTATCTCCTTTCTTGTGAAAGTTATTAATGCACCATGTCTTCATTTTATCACTTCCTGAACTTTTCCCAACTGTCTCCCTCTCTCATCACTTCTCTGAAGCAGATCTGCTACATTGTCACTCACAATTCACATGTCAAAAATCAAACAGATATTTTCCATTTTTCAACTACTGGAGTTATCTTTAAAATGTTAAATACTGAAGAGATAAAACTATGTATAAGCGAGATTTAATAGGTAAATACTCAACACAACACAGAATTGAAGAAACATGATTTTGCCATAGCATTTGAAGTCCCCAGTGCTGGGGCACCTGGGTGGCTCAGTCCGTTAAGCATTTGACTCTTGATTTCAGCTCAAGTCATGATCTCAGGGTTGTGAGATCGAGCCTTGCATCAGGCTCTGTGCTGGTTATGAAGTCTACTTAAGATTCTCTCTCTTCCTCTGCTCCTCTCCCACTTGCTCATGTGTGCGCTCTCTTGCTCTCTTTCTCTTTTAAAAAAATGAAAAATAAAAAAGAATGAAGTCTCTATTGTTTCTGTCCATTAGTCCCTTCAGATGCATTATCAAAGAAATGAAACAGAAAGCCTAACAATATTACTTTATAAAAGCTTCTACTGGACAATTGTAAGGAATTTCTTGGATACTGATGATCACTCTTTTCTATTAAATTATTTAATAATGTTCTTATTTTTAAGGAATTTTCACAATAATCTACTCATCATGCTTTTCTGAGTTTAATAATACTTAGTGTTATAAAAGCCTCAAAAAACACATATTTTTATTGGCTCTGGTTATCTGACTAATATTTTTTTTTAATCCATCTCATTGACTTTGCTTGAGTTGAACTGAATGAACCTGTCCTCAGGCCAGATGACAAATAAGAAGCTTCTGAATAAATGAATAAGGGGCTACCCTCAGAAAGATGATTCCTATTCCTTCCACATTAAAATAGAGTTTTCCCTGATGAAACTAACATTTTGGCTTAATTTCATTTCCAAACCATTAACATTCTATTCTGTCTGTTTGTTGCCAAACATCTGGAATGAAAACTTAAAAAAAAAATACTCATTCATATTTTTCCCTCAAATCCAGAAAGAAGATTAGCACTTTACAAATAAAATTGCCAAACAAAATGCTTATTCAACTATACATTTGGCAGGTTTTGTAGACATGCCTGCCATGGAAGTAAATAGCATGACAATGCACAGAGAACATATGTAGATCACCGTATTGAACAGTTTTTACTGGGTTATTCTGTAGTAACAAAGGTTATTTCTGTGGTAATAAAGACCATGAAAATTCAGTAGTTTATAACAGCAGTAGTTCATTCTTTGACCACAATACATATCCATCATGGGTTAGCTGAGGTTCTGCTCCACCGATTCCTTGTTCTGGACCCATAAGGCTCAGCCTCTACCAGATCATGCTGGCCTCATGGAGGAAGAAAAAGGGAAAAAAAGAACCTACATGATTACTCTTAAGCCTTCTGGTAGAGAATGGTATATGCCCAGTTCAGATACATTTCATAAGCCAAAGCATGTAATATGGCCATATCTGACTTCCATATCTCAGGGGGGACTAACTCTCTCACAAGAAGGGAAAGCAAGTAATGGGGAACAGTAATAAAATCTGGCACAACATGGAAAGTTATGACTATGATTATTTTCTCATGGATACAAGGGGATTTAAAGTCAGTTTCTTCCCTTGAGGATGAATCAAAGAAGTGGGTTCACATCACGATGTTATTGCTTATTGTTACTAAGTGATGTTTGTTTACTATGTATAGGACACTGTGCAAATGTATCCCACTTACTCTGTACTACTAAAATGATATCTCTGTTTTATAGATAAGGACATTGAGACTTAAAGACATAATTTACAATGAGATCCATTGTCTAAGGAAATACAGAAAATGAATGATACAGCCTGAGATTGTGCCTTAGCAACCTAATTGTAGAGCATATTTTTCTCAGGCTATCTGAATCTTAGCAAGTCATACAGGCAATAGAATGAAAAAGTTGGACGAGAAAAATCTCAAAATTACCTTTAGTTTCAAAAATCTGTATTACTGCCACACTCATAATACATATTATTCTTAAAATAAATTAATTTTGAATTCATATGTTAAATATACCTTTCACTGATTATAAAAACAGCAATTTCTGTTGAATCTGCTAGGAGAAATAATCTTGGTAGGTACTGGAGAGAAAGCAAGACTTGTGTATCTTTCATATACATCACACCCTGGCACACTTCCAGGCACAAAAGGAGGGACCCAATTAATCTTTATGGGATAGAACCAGTATATGGATTAATAAATAAATGCATGATGACATAAGTGTCCCTTTTCATGCCCCAGATCTACTTCTTTAATTCACTAGTTATTAGTGACTTAATCAATACTCAATGACTTCATTATTTTTCTTCATTATGTTCAGCTTTCTAGGCTGAACTAATAGTATTCAACACCAATGTATAAATGCTCAGAAAAGAACTGAATTATCAGACATGGCAGGTTTGCAAAATGCATCTAAAATTACTCTTATATTTAAGATGCATGAATACCACTATGTTCTATTTAGGACCACAAAACACAAATATTTTGAAGGATTAGCAGCCATTAACAGCAATATCACCATAGAAGTTATTCTTTATCACTTTTTAGCAAATAGTTGAGCATTAAGAGGCCAACGAACCAGGAACAAACAAATGAGAAATGAAATTTTTAAAAAGATATTTTTACAATAGGATTCAGGGATAACAAATATCAGGAATCTAACAAGAGTTATGAAGCACTTCTATAAATGAAATAATAAAATATAATGAGATATATAAAAACACAAATAATTAGAGAGAGAAATTATGCTTAAGAATAGGACAATATGTTTATTCAGTTGGTTCTTCTGCAAGTCAGTGAAATGTAAATCAAAACCAAAATACAGTGGCATTTTGCACCAATTCATTTGCTAAAAATTTAAAAAATGTGACCATATAAAATGTTGGAGATGTGTGCCCATGAGACCTCTTACATTTGCTAGTGGAATTGTAAAGTTTTGCACCCACTTTGAAAGCAGTGTATATTATCTCCCATACCTTAAGATTCATGCACCCTATAAACAATTTTAATCTTTAAGCATATATATAAGGGAACATATTGCATATGTATAATAGGAAATATTTATAAACATCGCATAATAATAATTCTCAAAATATAAATACCAAATGTCAATTAAAAGAAATGTATATGAATCAACTAAAAATATTAAAACAATGGAATATTATGCCACAGTCAAATAAAATTCAATGACATGAATTAATTTTAGCAACATGAAATTAAGTGAAAAATAAAATTGTTTAAATATTACTTACAACAGGGTACTTTTTATAAAATTAAAAATAAACTTCTAACATGATAATGTATACTCTTTGGGTGAATGGGAGCACATCTTTTTGTAAGTAGGCTCTATGCCCAATGTGGGACTTGAACTCACAACTCCTAAATCAAGAGTCACATGCTCTACCAACTGAGCCAGCCATGTGCCCCTGTGACCATGTTTTTAAAAACAAAATGTATAAAAGGAAGACAAGAAATTTTAAGTCAAGATGGAGAAACAGATAATGGTTTTGCCTTCTGTGCAAAAATAACATAACAAATGCACATAAGGCATTAAAAGTGTTATAATAGCAATTAAAATGTTGAATATCAGAGACAGAAAACAAGTGTAATAGTGCTACAATTAGTAGTGAGCACTACAATTGTCCTAAAAGCCCTCTAAATTTCTAAACTGTGATGTATAAAGGAAAAACTCAGACACTCCCTGGGCATTTCCCCAAGTTGAACAAGTGGATCTGGGAGTCTACTGAAGCCAAGAAGTCTAGATGTTATAGATCAGAACACAGGAGAGAAGAGGGGTGTCCACAGAGAGAAATGCAGGGATCTTTTTTGAGTATTCAGTTGAGAACTGATCATAATATGCATGCAAGAAAACTATCCAAGTCCAGGAAAAGACTCACCTGGAAGGATTAGGGGGAATAGTGCCAAGCCTGCCAGAACAGAAATTCTTAACTCAGAGGTCATTGGCTCTAATACCCTGAAGGCTCTTGCCTCACTAATGGAGAAAAATCAACATCAGGAAATGCAGCTTTGTGAGCAGTTAGCAACACTTAAAAACAAGACCCAAAAGGATCAAACTATTTACAAACAACTGCAACATGTCCCTAAACAAAAGTCAACAATATTTGTAAAACACAAATCTATATTGCACCCGATAACATAAAATCCAAAATACCTGACATCCAATTAAAAATAATCAGACATATAAAGATGCAGGATAATACAAAAAAAAAAAAAATCAATCAGTTGAAATTGACACAGAAATGACACTGATGGCCGAATTAGTAGACCAGGACACGAAAGCAAATATTATGATTGAATTTCACATCCTCAAGAATCTAAAGAAAATAAAGAAACACTAAACATACTAAGAAATACATAAGATATTTTTTAAAAAGCACACATTAAAATTCAAGAAATGAAAATTCGGATATCTGTGATAAAAAGCTCATTGGATAAAACTAATGCAGCAAAAATATTGAAGAAAAAAAGGGCTTGAACATGTAACAAAAGAAAATATTCCAAATGAAACATATTAAAGAAGACAAAAAAAATGAGCATAGTGTCACTAATCTGTGGGAAATTTCATGCAGTCAAATGGATGTAAAATAGAAATCCTAAATGGGAAGAGGTGGTATTTGAAGAAATAAAATTAACAATATTCCAAACTTGATGAAACCCAAAGATCCAAAAATTTGCTTATCTAAGCAGTAGTGCATGCACACACACATACACTACACACACACACTTTAAAAACCATGATGCAAATTCTATCAAGGTTTACTATAATCAGCTTGCTTAAAACCACAGATAAAGCAAAACTTTAAAAACCATTCAATGATAAATGACAATAAATGCAGAAATACAATGAAAATGACTGCAGATAGATTGCTGGATATAAAACAAGTTAGAAGACATTGAAGCAACATATTTAAAGTATTGAAGGAAAAAACTATAAAAATAACATTTTTTGTCTAACAAAAAAAAAACACTCAAAAATGAGAACCAACAGTTTGGTTTTCATATTTTCAGATATGAAAGAATTGAATCATCAGCTCCAGATGTGAGTGACAAGAAATGTTCAGGGAAGGTCTCTTCAGACAATGACATCAGAAGGAAACATTGAGTTACACAAAGAAATGAAGAACACTAGGAACAGCAGTTTACACAAGTAAATACAAAGATGTATAAAGTTCATTAAAAAGGAAGCAACTGAAAAAAAAAAAGGAAGCAACTGTTTAAAGAAAACATAATGAAACATATTCTTGGATTTATAACATACAGAATAGTAAATTATGTGAAAACAATAACACAAAAATTATAAACAGAGAAATGAAAGTATATTATTGTGAGGTTCTTAAATTATATTTAATATAGTACAATAGCACTTGAAGCTAGACAGTGATGGGTACTCTAAGGTATGCTCTAAAATGACATAAGAAGAAATTATAATTACTAAGACTTAAAAAATGAAGTTAACTAGAATCGTAAAACATACACAGTTAATTCAAAAGGAGGCAGATGATGACAGAAAAAGCAACAAAGGACAGATGGGATAGGACAAAAATTAAGATGGTAGTTTAACCCAACTATATGAATAATAACTTTAAAAATAAATGGGTCTAGCACCCTTGCTTCCTGGAAAATGGATTTGGGTTGTTTTTCTTAGTCCTCTCTCTAACTATATCTAAAAACTCTGGACATTATATTTAGAACAAATAAATAAATAAATAAAGAGGACTCTGTATGGTAGAGAGAAAGTAAAACAGTTGGAGTCCTCAAGACATGAAGAATGACATGGTGTGGGTTTCCTGTTTTTTGTTTGTTTGTTTGTTTGTTTTTTTAGTTTTAGTTTTATATTTTTGTTTTGGTAATCTGGAAATGCTAATGCATGCAGAAATATAAACCTCCTTCAAAAGCTCATAATGTCTCACTAAATACCAAAAATGGGCAGTTGAGTAAGAGAGAAAACTTTGACGATAACTGCTCTAATCCAATCAAACTCCACAGAAAAATATGACCCCATCCCTACCCACATGAGCAAAGTTGCCTGGGGAGCCTAGACTTCCATCTTCACTCGGCTGTGATGGCATATTCCAACATTGCTGCCAGAGAAGTGTTAGAGAATTTCTAGTAAGTATCCATTAGATAATAAAAGGCCCCTTCCTTCAGGTGATAGTAGAGAACACATGAGAGCTTGAACTTCCACCCCTACCTGAAAGTGCGTCATCCTGCCTACTGGGTTTCTGTCCTAGGGGAGGCCTAGGAGTCTGTCAAGGTTTGCCCAACATCCAGCAGTAAAAAGGCTAATTCCTGTGGGTATCAGTAGAGACCACATGAAAGTAGGAGTAATAACCAGGCACTGTCACTCCTCCCAGCCAGCATAGCATCAATGGAGTCTAGTGGGGAGCTGTAACTCCCCACCTCACTCAACATTGAGGAGGATCTTCCATTTCTCAGATGTCCATAGCAGCTGAGTTGAGAACCTGGAATTCTATCCTCAAAGGGCAATAACAAGATGAGGACCTCCAATTCCCTGCTGGAACAGTGTTAGAGGAAACCAGTGACAGCAGTAGGTTTAAATAACATTCAGATATTCAGGGTTCCATAACATTATACCTTAATATCCAGGTTTCAGTTGAAAACCACTTGCCATACTAAGAACCAGGAAGATCTCAAGTGGAATGAAAAGAAACAATCAATAAACAAAAGATTTTTTGAATTATCTGATGTTTTTAAGTAGCCCCAGAAATGTATTTAAGGGAGCAATTACAGTCCTAAAACAAATGCAAAAAAAAAAAATCTTAGCACAGAAATTAAGATATAAAAAAGAACCAAATGGAAATTTTAGAACAGAAAAATGCAAAAATCAAAATTAAAAATTCAATAGATAATCTCACTAACAGAATAGAGAGCAGAGAGGAAGGAATCAAAAGTAGAATAATAAAATTAACCCATCTAAACAACAGGGAGAGGGGCACCTGGGTGCTTCCGTGGTTGAGCATCTGCCTTTGGCTCTGGTTGTGATCCCTGGGGTCCTAGGATTGAATCCACAGCAGACTCCCCACAAGGAGCCTGCTTATGCCTCTGCCTATGTCTCTGCCTCTTTCTCTCTGTGTCTCTCATGAATAAATTTTAAAAATCCTTGAAAAAAAACGGAGATTTTTTTTTCTGACCAAGAAACAAACAAACAAAAAAGCAGAGTCTCAAGACTTGTGGGAATATCATGACAAAAAAAAATTCACATGTGTATCATGAGAGTCCCAAGGAGGGGAAAAAGCTGGGTGGTTAGAGGAAGGGGGTGGGAGGATTAAAAAATACTCGAAGTAATAATGGTCGAAAATGTCTCAAATGTGGCAAAATACATAAGCTTAGAATTCAAGAAGTTTGAAGAATCCCAAAGATAAATCTAAAGAATTGCGTGTCAAAACACATCATAATTAAACCTCTGAAAACTAAAGACAAAGAAAATATTATTGAAAGTGGAAAGAACTTAACCAGTTGACAATTGGAATTCAGTAAGATTATTCCTCAGAAAACAATGGAGGCCAAAAGGAAGTGACACAATGTTTTTGAATCGCTAAAAGAAAAAGCTATCAACCAAAATTCTTTTATCCAATACAAATATCCTTTAAGAATGAGGCAGAAATTAAAACATTCTCAGATGAAGAAAGTAAGAGAATTTGTCACCAGCATCTCTACCTTGAAAATAATGGCTAACGAAAGCTCTCTAAACAGACAAATGATTAAAAAGGAATCTTGTAACAATGAGAAAGAACAAAAGACAACAAAAAGAATAAAAATATGTAGGTTAATACAGTATGTTTTCATTCTCAAAAACAGCAAAACTACATTTTTCAATTGAGGCAAATATAACACCGTCTGATATAGTTTTAAGCATATGTAGTGAAAATAATTAAGAAAATGATAAAGGGACATAAAGGAAAAAAGGTTACTACATTCACTCAAATCAGTAAAGTAACTACCAGTAGATTATGATAGGTTATGCAAATGAACTTAATACCCTATCAAACACTAAACATAGATGTATATAGACATATAAGAAAAACATTATAAATAAATCAAAGTAAAACTAAAAAATGTTCAAGTATATAACAAAAAGGCAAGAAAAAAACATAGAAGCAGAAAAATAGAGAACAAAGAGAAAAGAAAAATAAAAAATAAAATGGCAAAATTAAACCCGAACATATCAATAATTATAGTACATGTAAATAATCTAGATATATCAATAAAAAGACCCATATTGGCAGAGTGGAATAAAGAACATGAGCCAAAAGTATGCTGTTTACAAAAGGCTCACCTAAAATATAATGACAAAAGTGGTTTGAAAATTAAAGGATAGAAAAAGATATATCAAGCAAACATCAATCAAAAGAAAGTAGGACTAATCATATTAATATCAGATAGAGTTCAGAGTACAGAAGTTCCCTAAAAACAGGGGACATTATACTATAATAAAGAAACCACTAAGAAGCACATAGCAATCCTTAATGTGCATGCACCCATAGTTACAAAATATGTAAACCCAAACTGATTGAAATAAAAGAAGAAATAGCCAAATCTGTAAATATAATATAATTCAACACCTCTCCCTCTAGCACATCCAGACAGAAATTCTGCAAGGATATAAAAGAAATAAATAATACTATCAACCACCATTATCTAACTGTCATTTATAGACACTTCACCAAACAGTTGCAGGATACAGTTTATTTTTAAGTGTCCATGGAAAATGTACTAAGATAGACCATATATTGGATTTCTATACACAGATCAATTGTCTATCAAGAACACTAAGAATAACTACATGGGTACCAAAGTTAATAATTCGGGATCCCTGGGTGGCGCAGCGGTTTGGCGCCTGCCTTTGGCCCAGGGCGCGATCCTGGAGACCCGGGATCGAATCCCACATCGGGCTCCCGGTGCATGGAGCCTGATTCTCCCTCTGCCTGTGTCTCTGCCTCTCTCTCTCTCTCTGTGACTATCATAAATAAATAAAAAAAAAAAAAAAAAAAAAAAAAAAAAAAAAAAAAAAAAAAAGAAAGTCCAAAAAAAAATAATTCAATACCTTATATAATCACTCAAAAATGAGATAATTAGGTACACATCTAATAAAATATATGTAGGACCTACATGTTAAAAATTACAAACATTTATGAAAGAGTTCAAAGAAGATGTAAATAGAGACAGAGATATACTATATTCATGGCTTAAAAGTCTCAACACAGTAAAGACATTCATTTTTCTCAAGTTAATATACAGATTTAACATAATTTTTATGAAATAAAAATATGATATCTTATACATATAAATGATGTTATTCTAAAATTTATATGAAAAGGCAAAAGAATTAGAATAGTTAAAACACTGTAAACTGCTGGGATGCCTGGGTGGCTCAGTGGTTGAGTGTCTGCCTTTTGCTCAGGTGTTGATCCTGGGGTCCTGGGATGGAGTTCCACATCAGGCTCCCTGCAGGGAGCCTGTTTCTCTCTCTGCCTATGTCTCTGCCTCTCTCTCTCATGTATCTCATGAATAAATAAATAAAACCTTAAAAAAAAAACTTAAGAACAAATGATAGGCATTAGTCAACCATTTTTATGACTTGTTACATACATATCAGACAATGGCATCATAAAGATGGCATAGTATTGGCAAGCAGCATATCCACATTGATAAATGGAACTGGATAAAATACCCACCAAATTCACACAAATATATCCAGCTGATTTTTGACAAAGATGCAAAAGTAATTCACTGGAGGATATAGAGCCTTTTTAATAAATGGTGCAAGAGTAGTTGTACATTCACAGTTAAAAAATGACACCTTATGAAGATTAACTCAAAATGGATAAATAAGTAAATATAATATGTAAACTATAAAACTTTTAGAAAAATGCAAGAGATAGTCTTTAAGATATTGGGTTAGGCAAGGAATTCTTAGACTTGACACAAAAAATATGATTCATACAAGGGAAAAAAATGATAAATAGGAACACATCAAAATTTAAAAACTTTTGCTTTGCAAAAGAGATTGTAAAGAAGATAAAAATGAATGATACAGAGTGAAGAAAAATATTTTTAAACAATATCTATGTTGGACTACTATCTACAATATATAAAATCTCCCCAAACTCAGGCAGCCCAAGTGGCTCAGCTGGTTTAGTGCTGCCTTCAGCCCAGGGTGTGATCCTGGAGACCGGAGATCGAATCCCACGTTGGGATCCCTGCATGGGGGCTGTTTCTCTCTTTCTCTCTCTCATAAATAAATAAAATCTTTACCAAAAAAAATCTCCCCAAACTCAACTATAAAATAAAATAATCCAGTTAGAAATTTGGCAAAAGATATCAACAGACATTTCACCATAGATAGGCAAAACAAGTGTCAAATAAACTTGTGAAAAGATTTGAAAAGACACCACTTCACCAAGAGAAAGACATATAGGTGACAAATATATACTCTAAAATGTTCAATGTCATTACTCATTAGAGAAATGCTAATTAAAACTGTAAGAAGATATCCCTATACATCTGTTATATTTGCTAAAATAAAACATAGTTAGAAACCTAATGCTAACAAAGAGGCATAGGAACTGGATCACTCATACATTGCTGGCTGGCAGCCACATTTTATTGGTACCTAGAAATAAACCAGATGTCGTTGGTGAGTGAATAGTTAAACCGTGCTACAACTCTGATATGGAATATCATTAAACAGTAATAAGGAATGGACTATTGTTTGAGACAATGGCATAGATGAATTTCAGAATAATTATTTTGCATAAAAAAACCCAGTCCCAAAAGGTAACATATTGTTTGATTTATACAACAATATTGAAATGACAGAAAAAAAGAATAGATAGATAAGTAGTTGACAGTGGTCAAGGAAGAGGCAGGAGAGAAGGCACTGGGGCTGTAAAGGACAACATGAAGCTTCTTTGTGCTGATGGAAATGTTCTGTATCTTAAGTACTTGAGTATCATATCTTGGTTATGACACTGTATTATAATTTGCAAGATGATTCTGCTGGAGGAAATTTGGTAAAGGCTATGCCATATTTCCCTCTATTATTTTTTTTAAAGATTTTATTTATTTGAGAGAGAGTGAGTGAGGGAAGGCAGAGGGAGAAGCAGATAACCTGTTGAGCTGGGAGCCCAACCAGGGGCCCAATCCCAGTTCCCTGAGATCATGACCTGAGCTGAAGGCAGATGCTTAGCTGACTAAGCCACCTAGGTGCCTTCCCCCTAGTATTTCTTATAAGTGAATGTAACTCTATAACAAAATAAAAGGTTTAATTTAAAACAATTGTATTCAAATTAAATAAAAAGCAAGTGGTATAATTATCCCAATTCGAAGGAAGATATTGTCAGATTAGATAATGTAGTGACCCCAACAAAGGGTGCCTATAAGAAACCCAATTTAAAATAAAGAGACAAGTGAACTAATATTTAAAAATGAAAAAATACATGTACTCCTAATTTTAATCAAAAAAAGCTGCAAAAGCTATAATAATATCAAACAAAGTGAATTTCAGAACCAAAAATATTGGGCAGCCTGGGTGGCTCAGTGGTCTAGTGTCAACTTTGGCCCAGTGCCTGATCCTGGAGATCCAAAATCGAGTCCCACGTCAGGCTCCCTGCATGGAGCCTGCTTCTCCCTCTGTCTATGTCTCTGCCTCTCTCTCTTTCTCTCTCTCTCTCTCTCTCTGTCTCTCATGAGTAAGTAAATAAAATCTTAAGAAAACAACCAAAAATATTATCAGAGTTAAAGAAGCCCACTTAATAATGATCAGTCAGTTCATCAAGAAGATACAAAAATTTTAAATACTTATAAAGCTAATAATAGACCTTCAAAATATATATAAAGCAAAAGCTGATAGGAAGTCAAAAAGAAATATACCAATCTGGCAATATTATCAGAAATTTCAATTTTTTTTTCAATAGTCGATTGAAGAAAGTGATAAATTTCTAGTCAGATCGGCCAGGGAAAAAAGATAAGAATTACCAATGTCAGGAATGAGAAAAGTGATGTTACTATTAATTCCAGAAATATTAAGAAGTAATATAATATTAATTCCTAGGTACTAATAAGGAAGTAACATGAAAAATTTAATGTAAATAAACATGAAAATTTGGAGGAAATGCACTCATCTTGAAATATGCAAACAACCAAGGCACATTCAACATGAAATATAATCTAAATAGCCTTGTATCTATTAGATAAATTTTATATGTAGCTAAATCTTCCCACAGTAAATTCCAAGCCCAAATCAATCCAACATTGTGTTTTACCAAGTATTTAAAGAAGAAATATTAGCAAAATGAGAATGAGAAAACTACACTATCTGTTCTTGACAAAATTTTTGCAAATGGAATTAGAGAAAAAAAGAGGATAATACAGTAACATTAAGTGATGTTTATTAGGAATGTGGAGTTGATTTAACATTTGATAATCAATCAATATAATTCACTATATTAACACTCCATCTGATCATTATAACCAATTCAAAAACCACCATCTCATAAAATCTAATATCCCTGATAAAAGCTCTCAGAAAACTAGAACTATAAGGGAACTTCTCCATTCTGATAAAGTATATCTATGAAAAACCTGCAGCTAACATCATACTTGATGGAGAAATATTAAATGCTTTCTCCCTAAGATTAGGAACATCAGTAACAAAATATTAGAAGCTGAAAAAAACCCCACATTATTTAAAATAGCAACAAAAATATTAGATACTTAGGAAGAAGACTGGAAAAAAAGTGTGAAAGTTACAAAACATTTTTAAGAAAATTAGAGCTAATCCTCAACAATTATAAAAATACCATACAACCTGGTAATTCCACTATTGGGTATTTACTCAAAGGAAACAAAAACACGAATTCTAAAAGATGTATGCACCCCTATGTTCATTGCAACATCATGTACAATAGTCAAGTGTCAACATCATGTACAATAGTCAAGTGTCCCATCTATTGAGGGACACTTAAGTGTCCCTCAATAGATGAATTGATAAAGAATACACATACACACACATACTCAATGGAATATTACTTGCCAATAAAATAGAATGAGATCTTGTCATTTGTGGCAACATGGATGATTCTGGAGGAGAGTGTGTCTTAAGTGAAATAAACCAGATAGAAAAAGACCAACACCGTATGATATCACTCTTATGTGGAATCCGAAAAACAAGACAAAACAAAACAAAAAAACACAGAAACAGACACGTAAATACAGAAAGCCAACTGGTGGTTGACAAAAGATAAGGAGGTTGGGGGGGATGGCAAAATAGGTGAAGGGGATTAAGAGGTACAAACTTCCAGTTATAAAATAAGTAAGTAAATTATGAAGATGAAAAGTACAGCATAAGGAATAAAGTTAGTAATGTAATAACATTGTGCGGTAACAGATGGTGACTATACTTGTCATGGTGATTACTATAACACAGAATTGTCAAATCACTATGTTGTGCACCTGAAACTAATATAATATTGTATGTTAATTATACTTCAATATATTTTTTTTTTAAAAAAAGAAAGTTTAGAGTTAAATTAATGGAGCACTGTGTTCATGGGCAGGAAAATTCAATATTATTAAATTGTAAATTCTTCTGAATAGGTCTCTATAGATTAAGGAAATCCAATTCAAAATATTGGCAGGTAATTTTTGGAAATAACAGGCTGATTATATTTTTCATGTGGAAATGCAGAGTCTAATAGGGTCAAAACAGCTTCAAAAAAACTATAAAATTGAAAGATCAACACTGTTTGATTTCAAGTTTCACTATAAAATTAGAATAATCATTAAAGTGTAGTACTGTCATTGAAATAGACAAATAAATCAAGGGAATACGTGGAAAGTTCCAGAAATGAATCCAAATTTATACAATGAGTTGATTTTTGACAAAATTTCAAATTTAATTCAGGGGAGAAAAGATAGATTTCTTTAAATAGTGCTGGAATAACTAGGTATCCAATTTAACCAACTGAGCCACCCAGGTACGCTGGATTTCTAATTTAATAATGAATTTTGGTCTGTGCCTCAGACCATAAAAAAAGGTAAATCAATATTAATCATAGATCTATGTGTAAATTCAAAACCTACAAACTTTTAGAAAAGAAGGAAGAAAATATGTGACTTTGTATGCGAAAGTTTTTAAAATACAACTTAATGAGCAATGACTTAAACTGGTATTTTACCAAAGAAGATATGTATATGGCAAATATGCCACACGAAACAATGCTCAACTTCATTATATTGGGAAAAAAGTAAATTAAACCTACAATAAAAGGAGAATTTGGGGTTCTGGTTCTATAGGTAAGGAACTTGAAAGTAACCATCTTGTCTTAACAAGTAAGAGGGTAAACTTATTTTTTTAAGTAGGCTTTATGCCCAAGATCAAGAGCTGCATACTCTACCAATTGAACCAGCCAGGCAGGCACCCCAAAAGGGTAAACATATTGAATAATCAACAACTCTTCTAACAAGAGATTAGAAGATCTTGGGCAAATGGCTGCTCCCCAGGTTGGAGAGACAGATCTATAAGTAAATGGAGTCACATAGGTTCCCACAACCACCGTAGGAACCACACCATAAGGCAAAACACATGATTTTAAGAGACAGAGCCTGGGTGGCTCAGTCGGTTATGTATCTGACTTTGGGTCACATCATGATCCCAGGGTTCTGGGATCAAGCTCTGTATTAGCATCCCTGCTCAGTGGGGAGCCTGCTTCTCCGTCTGTCCCTCTCACTGCTCATGCATTCTCTCTCTCTCTTCCAAATAAATAAATAAAATATTTTAAAAAAAATTTTTGAAAAGAGAGGAATCATCATAACCAGACATGCTAAGAATGTGGGAATTATCAGACCAGGGATTTAAAACAACTGTGATTAATATGCTAAGGGTTGTAATGATAAAGTAGGCAACATGAAATAATTGATGTGCGGTGTAATCAGAGAGATGAAACTCTAAAGAAAGAACCAAAAAGAAAAGCTAAGCAGATTTGGTGGTTGCCAGAGGAGGAGGTTAGGGAGAGGCCAAAATGAGTAACACCTGGCCCAAAAGGTACAACCATCCAGTTAGAAGATGTAAAAGTCCCAGGATGTAATGTGTGCCATAGTGACTGTAGTTGATGATACCACTCCGTTTATTTGAAATTGCTAAGATAGTAGATTCTAAAAGTTCTCATCATGAGAAAAAAAAGTATAACTATCAGAAGTGATGGATGTTAACTAAACTTATTGTGTTATACTGTGTGTTTAACAATATATACATTTATGAAATCATTGTGTTGTACACATTAAATTTATATAATGTGCGTCAATAACATCTCAGTAAAGCTGAAAAATGTACGGCTTATTTTATATCACTTATATTTCAAAAAGAGGAGGCAAGGAAAAGACAAATATGTATTTGGGATGATATTTATTTACCCCAGTAAAAAGAGTATGAATTATACAATGTGAGGGATCTGTGGTTAGCTGTATTTTATTTTTAAGATCATAGCTTCTAAAAAACTAAAAATAAATAAATAAATAAGTCACCTGGCTGTTGCGTTGGAAGGTGTGTTCCTAGGTACTTTTTATATTATTAGAATGTGCTTTAAAGCAATGGTTGTCATGTTTAATCTGATCCTCTATGTCTGTCTTCCAAAAAAAGTAATAATAATAATAACAAGAATATTTTCTAAAGTCTATTCAAATGTTAAACTATCACAGTAAATTATAGCAGCAAACTAAATTATCTTGGAGTTGGAGACTATATTTAATTCTATTTCAAGTTTTGACCTAGAGAGAAATAATGTACTCGTTTTCTCAAGGATATACTTTTAAGTATTTTGGCAGTTATACTTCAGGATATTTTTGTGTTTAATAACGGTCAACTCTAGTACAAGGAGAATGCCACATGAAAAATCGCTTTTTAAAGTGGGTTGCAGGATGCCGTATCTCACCTATGACCTATGCCATTTTTCTGTGCATTCAGACATGAAACTTAACGATCTAGTCTGCACAGAGTGGCTGCTAATGCCCTCACTTTTGGGAAAGGTGGAAAGATGTTAACCTCATATTGCCTTATTTTTTTCTTGTGGTGAAGGGTGGAGCGATGTGTGAATATGTGATGTTTTTTCCGAAGTTTCTGGCAAGTATCACACCTCTAGCCATGATCTCAACTGGAGGACCTGAGCCAGTTATTTCCCCATTGGCTTTATACCCCTTCTAATATATGGTCTTCTAACAGACCTTAAATCATGGTTTGGTAATGTATTTAAAGCCGTGACTCTAATAGTTCTGAAATGCTGAGTTTTTGCTAGAAAGATAATGAAATAAACTAATAGTTACAGATTCTTCAAAATAGATGTTGGTGGGAGGTTTTCCTCATTGCACAACTCCAAGACAAAAAATTTACATAGAATACAATCAGAAAGATGATCTTGAGTTGTACAACCATTCAGCTCTCAATGGCTAGAAAAAGCAGCATATATGTCAGATATCAGTGCATAATCTTTTCTGTTCATTCCGAAATTTTCTTTAGGAATGAAACCATTAGTTATTCAAGAGAACATTATATAAGTTTCCTGATTTTATGACTCTTTATATTTGACATTTTTAGTAAAATGATTTGGTAAAATGATTTCCTAATAATTTTGAGCACATACAAATAAGTTATTAGTCATAATCCTGAATATATTCAAAATCCTGCAAAGAGAAATCATGGAGATAAACCTCCATTTTGTATTTGTCACTGTTGTGACCTCTTCATACAGATAGCAAGTGCTTTATCCTGTGTTTTCCAGAGACAAAAACAAAATAAAAACCCCAGTTTAACAAACAGCTATGAAAGGGGGCACGAAAGTTTTTTAATGCACTCCAACCCTACCTACTCCTTCCCCACACCATGTGTATCTAGATGGCCTTCCTCAAGGTGGAGTGCTTTGATCTCTACAAAAGTCACAATATAAGATTCTTAATGGAACAGTTACAACTGGCCTTTTGCCATAATTGACAGTCATCTTTGTATCTAATGCCTCATCATGTATTTAATTATTTCCTTGAGTTAAGCAAGGAAATGCTTGTTTCTAGAGGCAGAATTACTATATTTAATGTATTTTAGAATGTTTATGATGTAACCTTTAAATTGCCTACTTTCCCACCAAAAAAGTTATAATTTATATTTTCTTGATGGAGAATGAAAAATCTTCAACTCTAATCAGCATTGAGCTTTGTCATTTTTGTCACATTTATTTGGTTTATATAAAATAAAACCCAGAGAATTAAGTTGTTGGGTAACTCAGCCCTGAGTTTTTCTACTACAGCTTTCATAAAAACCTCTCCAGCTTTTGAATATAAAGCTCAGTATTTATATGTCAAAGTGTAATAGAAATATTTACCCAGAGTATTTTAACATTTAGCAGACATTCTTAGTCTAGTCTCAAATATTCGGTATCTTTCTTTCTTTGTCAACTTGATTTTTCTTACCCTTTAACTTGATAACTTCTACTTTCCTTAAGAAATAATTCTCAGTATTGACTGGTACTGCATAAGTGAATATACATTATTTATAGGAAGTCTAATAACTAACATGTGCTCTACCTACTAATCTGATAGCAATATAAAGTGCCCCACAGTGACAAAAACTCATTAGGATATTGCAGAAAAACTGGTGTTAAAATCCAGCAAGTCTAATAAAAATTCATATTGGATTAAACAATAAAAATGAAAATGATATTCAGTAAGAAACTAAACCTTAGTCTTTAAGCTTCTCAGCAGGATTGATAAATTAGAATGACATGAATAGGAAAGAAGCCACAAAAGAGAATGACATTAGTCGGATTCCCTCTCTACTAGAAGTCTTGCTTTACAAATATTCAATGAAATTGAATTTAAATAAAATTTAAAACAAAATTAAAAATATTAAACGGAAAATCTGTGCACATGTACACAAGTGTGTGTGCATGTGGACACACACACACACACACACACACACACTTTCCCAAAGCTCCAAATGCTATCTCCAGTATTGCCTAAGTTGTGTTATCTTTCATATGAGAAAACATCTCCATCATTCATTAGTCCAGCCCTAAGTTTTGGATAGCTTATATACTTGATTAGCATTTTATAGCAAGATGGCTTCCATATTTCTATTCTATAAACATTCATTTTTTCTTTGTGTCTAATATAATCTTAGTTTTGAAATTAATTCATTTTGTCTCCTTTACTCTTTTTATTTTCCTGTGGCTATATGTTTAGCTTCTAGTTTCACTAATCTAGTCTGTAAATTGTATTATCAGTGAGATTGCTAAGGAAGATGCTATGGATGGTTGGCTCAGAAGCATCACTACTATCTGAAAATGTTGCTCTAATTATATTCCTACTGATAGTCCAATCTTCGTATAAGAAAGACCATACCATACCTTCTATGATACAGGAACTAGCAATAACTAGCAATTTAGATGACAGGGAATAGAAGTTTAATTCAGAAATACCCTTAAGCATGTAAATTTTCCCACTTCATTGCTCTTATTTCTAAAGGGTTCTTTATTATTGGAATCAAAGCAAGGCTATACATTGCACCTTCTTGGATTCCTTACATATTTATACATGGCTGTAGCATTCCTACTTCCCCAGAATGACTTTCTTCCTCAGGCTCCATTTTTTTGACAGACATTTGGGGAAAAAGATAACTAGGCAACACGTAGCCATTTAGAGAACCAGGTAACCAATCCCCACAAAAGTTCAAATAATCTTGGGTAGTTGGGGTTTCTTCTGTTTCAAGAAACGATGATCACAGTCCTGCTTCTGGTATAAGCAACTAATTTCCAAAGTACATAATCATACTGAAGATAAGATTATAAATTCTTGATAAATTTAAAAAATTAACTAAGAGAAAGGAGAGAAGATGGTGGAGGAGCAGGAGGACCCTAGGCCTCATCTTGTCCCACAAACACAACTAGATAACTATCAAATCATTCTAAATACTCCAGAAATTAACCTGAAAACTGACACGACAACCCCACAACTACAGGAAGAAAAGAGGCCACCTGAAGGAAGGCAGGAAGTATGGAGAAGTGGTTTGGGGAAGAAACAGATTGTAATCACAGGTGCTGAGGACAGGAGGGAGCTGAGGTTACAGAGAAATATGAGAGAGTAGCACATGGGGGAAGTACAAGAGCATTTCCCCAAAGCCATTGGCTGGAAAAATGAGAGGAGATGATTTTTGCAAGTTCTTGCCACCAGCAGGGCTTAAAGACTTGTGTCCTAAAGGTCAGTGGTCTTGGCTGGGCTAAAGTCCTGAGGATGCTGCCTATCCTACTTGTAGGGAGAAGGCAGGCAAGCACCCCAGGGGCAGATCCTTCCACAGAAACTTGACAGGCCTCAGAGAGTGGCATGATGCATTCAACATGCTGAATGAGAAGCCAATTCTACAGCTAAGAATACTCTATCCAACATGGCTATGCTTCAGAATAGAAGGAGAGATAAAGAGTTTCCTGGACAAACAAAAACTAAGAGTTTGTAACCCCTAAACCAACCCTGCAAGAAATGTTAAAAGGGGATTCTTTGTGTGGGAAAAATCTCCAGAAACAACGACAAAAACAAGTAATAAAATGGCGCTAAATACATATCTATCAACAATTATTCTGAATGTAAATGGACTAAACATTCCAATCAAACTATATAAGGTGTCAGAATGGATAAAAAAATAACAATCTACATGCTGCCTACAAGACTCATTTTAGACCTAAAGACACCTGCAGATTGAGAGTGAAGGGATAGAAAAACATCATGCACATGGATGCCAAAAGAAAGTAGGAATACTTATATTGTACAAATAGACTTTAAACCAACACTGTAACAAGATATGAAGAATAGGTCACATTCTAGGTCACAAGTCAGGTCTCAACAAGTACAAAAATATTGAGACCATATCATTCATATTTTCTGACCACAACTCCATGAAACTTGAAGTCAATCACAAGAAAATACTTGGAAAGACCACAAATACACGGGGAGGTTAAACTATATGCTACTACACAATGAATGGGTCAACCAGAAAATCAAAGAAGAAATTTAAAAATGCATGAACATGAAAACAAATGAAAATGAGAAAACAATGGTCCAAAACTTTGGAATCCAGCAAAAGTGGTCCTAAGAGAAAAATATCTAGCAATATAGGCCTACCTTTTAAGAAGCAAGAAAAATCTAAATATACAACCTCACCCTACACTTAAAGGAGCTAGGAAAAGGATAACAAATGAAGCCTAAAACCAAAAGAAGAAGAAGAAGAAGAAGAAGAAGAAGAAGAAGAAGAACAACAACAACAACAACAACAACAACAACAACAACATGTCAATGAAACCAGGAGCAGGTTCTTTGAAAGAATAAATAAAATTGATAATCCTCTAACCAGACTTATCAAAAAGAAAAAGAAAATTGATTATCCCCTAACCAGACTTCTCAAAAAGAAAAAAGAAAGAAATCAAATAAATAAAACCAGAAATGAGAGTGGAGAGATCACAACCAACCCACAGAAATACAAAGAATTATAGGAGAATATTATGAAAAACTATATGCCAACAAATTGGACAACCTGGAAGAAATGGATAAATTCCTAAGACTATATAAACTATGAAAACTGAAACAGGAATAAATAGGAAACTTGGACAGACCAATAATAAACAAAAAAATGAATCAGTAATAAAAAAAATATCTCCCAACAAACAAAAGATCAGGAACAAATGGCTTCACAGATAAATTCTACTAAACATTTAAAAAAGAGTCAATAATATTGGAGTGCCTGGGTGGCTCAGTTGGTTAAGTGGCCAACTTTTGATTTCAGTTCAGATCATGATCTCAAGGTTGTGGGATAGAGCCCTGCATCAGACTCCATGCTTAGCAGGGAGCTTCTCTTCCTCTTTCTCTGCTCTTCCCCTTGCTTATGTTCTCTCTCTCTCTCTCTCTCTCATATAAAAAATAGTTTAAAAAATAAAAAAAATAAAGAAAATTTAACACCTATTCTTTTCAAACTATTCCAAAATATAGAAATAGAAGGAAAACTTCCAAATTCATTTTATGAGGCCAGCATTACCCTATATCAAAACCAGATAAAGACTCCACTATAAAAGAGAACTACAGGCCAATATCCTTGATGCACATGGATGCAAAATTCTCTATAAAATACTAGCAAACTAAAAAAAAAAAAAAAAAAAAAAAAAAAAAAAAAAAATACTAGCAAACTGAATCCAACAGTACATTAAAAAAAATCATTCACTAACAATCAAGTGGGATTTATTCCTCTGCTGTAAGGGTGGTTCAATATTCACAAATCAATCAATGTGATACACCACATTAATAAAATAAAAGATAAGAAACATATGATCCTTTCAATAGATGCAGAAAAGACATTTAACAAAGTACAACATCCATTCATGGTGAAAACCCTCAACAAAGTAGGGTTAGAAAAATGTACCTTAATATAAAGGCCATATATGAAACACCCATAGCTAATATCATCCTCAATGGGCAAAAACCAAGAGCTTTTCAGCTATGATCAGGAACAAGACAGGGATGTCCACTTTCACAACTATTATTTAATATAGTACTGGAAGTCTTACCCACAGCAATCAGACAACAAAAAGAAATAAAAGGAATCCAAATTGTCAAGGAATAAGTCAAACTTTCACAATTTGCAGATGATAGGATACTCTATATAGAAAAACTCAAAGACTCCACCAAAAAAATTGCTACAACTGATACGGGAATTCAGTACAGTCAAAGGATACAAAATCAATGTACAGAAATCTGTTGCATTTCTATACACCAAACATGAAGCAACAGAAAGAGAAATCAAGGGATCAATCTCATTTACAATTGCACTAAAAACCATAAGATACCTAGGAATAAACCTGTTCAAAGAGGTAAAAGATATGTACATTGAAAATTATAGAACACTTATGAAAGAAATTGAGGAAGATACAAAGAAATGGAAAAAACATTCCATGCTTATGGATTGGAAGAACAAAAACTGTTATGTCCATGCTACCCAAAGCAATCTACACATCTAATGCAATCTCTATCAAAATACCACTAACATTTTCTATTTTGAAATGTGTATGGAACCACCAAAGAAGACATACAGATGGCCAAGAGACACATGAAAGGATGTTCAATATCACTTATCATCAGGGAAACACAAATCAAAACTACAGTGAGATACCACCTCACAGCAGTCAGAATGGCTAAAATCAGTAACACAAAAACACCAAGTGTTGGCGAGGATGCATAGAAAAGAGACCCCTCTCACACTGTTAATGGGAATGCAAACGGATGCAGCCATTCTGGAAAACAGAAAGGAGGGTTCCTCAAAAAGTTAAAAATAGAACTATCCTACAATCCAATAACTACACTACTAGGTATTTACCCAAAGAATACAAAAATACTAATTCAAAGTGATACATGCACCCTGATGTTTATAGCAGCATTATCAGCAATAGTCAAATTATGGAAAGAGCCCAAATGTCCAACAACTCACAAATGGATAAATTATAGAATAGAAAAGATACTTTTGGATGATTTTCTATTTCCAGGTCTTTCAGTCTAAATTATCTGTATATATGGCAGCTAAATTTTTTATAGAAAACCTAAGATCTTTGTGTCTTGAAGAATTAGTGAACAGATTTTGAGGTAACTAATAACTGTTTAAGACTGAGTATCCAGTGAAGGTGAGAACTAGAGAAAGAAATCCCAGAATTTTGTGTATAAATTCTGCCCAAATCGGTTTTTCTGCTGAACCACACAGGCTCCCAATAGCCATCAGCAAAAGATAAATAGACTAAGCTACACTGGAATTTGGGGCACAGAATTAGGAATTTAATTTTTACAAGTTAATGCCTATAAAAACAAACCAAAATAAAAACAAAATTTTAAATGTTTTCAAATGAATAAAACAGAGTTCTCAGCTTCCACAGTCGAAGAACATTCAAAATACAATCCAAAATTATACACATGAAGAACCTGAAAGATTTGACCCATTTTGAATAGAAAAGACAATCCTAAGAAAACTCACATGTTACAATTAGCAGACAAGTATTCTTAATAGGAATTATAACACTATTTAAGGATATGAGGGAAAGTATGCTCATAATGAATAGATAGGAAATTGAAAATAAATAAAAATTTTGAAAAGAAGCGAACAGGATACACAAAATCTGGACTTTAAAAAATTTCTACATAATACAAGTGAAAGTCAATGAACTTGAACAGAGAGAAAAAAACAAAAAAAAAAGAAGAAAGCTCAAGAATTTGTGGAAGCACATAAAAGAATTTAACATACATGTAATAGGAGTCACAGAAAAAGAGAAAATCAGGCAGACAATTTATTTGAAGAAATAGTGTCCAACATCCTTCCGTAATGAAATATGTAAATGTAAAGATCCATGAAGTTTTGCAAACATCAAGTATGATAAATATGAAGAAAACCAATCCTACGGCACATCATAGTCAAAACACTGAATGCTAAAGAAGAAAAAAATCTCAAACACAGACAGAGGAAACCAGCACATTACACAGAGAAACAGCAATTGAATTAACATGGATTTCTCATCAGAAAATCTATAGATGAGAAAGCTGTGAACCAACATCTTGAAGCAATTAAAGAAAAAAAAACTGAATGCTAAATTCAGAAAAGTTATCCTTTAAGAATAAATGTGAAATAAAATCATTTTCCAATATAGAAGAAAAACTTAGATAATTAATTTCCAGCAGACCAGCACTATAAAAAATGTTAAAGGAAATTCTTTAGAGTGGTTTAAAGCAAACCTTAGTTGCTCTGTGGGGCTTGTAGTTTTGTGTATATGTAATACATATGACAGTTAAAGCATAAAAGATGGCTCAAATTTCCTACATTTTATGTGAAATGGTGTATCAATACTAAGTAGATTGAAAAATAAAGTATGCATTATGCAATCCTTAGAGCAACCACAAAAGGGCAAGCTAAAAAAAGCCAGTAGATACATTAAAATGGAATTCTAATGATACTTAAATAATCCAAAAGAATACAAAAAAAAAACAATTAAAAAAAAAACAGAAGTAACAAACAAAACAGATAGCAAAATAATAGACCTAAATCATAACTATGCCAACAACTGCATTAAATATTAATGGATGAAGCATTCCATTAAAAGTTAGTGATTATTAGAATGGATTAAAAAATCACTATCTGACAGTTTCTAAAAGAGTTTCCCTTTAAACATAAGACATAAATAAATTGAAAGCAAATGGATGGGAAAAAGATATACCATACTTACAGTACATCTAAGAAGACCAGAATGGCTATGTTAATATAAGGCAAACCAGTCATTACGAGAAAAGAACTTCCAGAGGGAAACAGGGATATTTCACAAATATAAAATGTTCAATTTTTAAGGAATACATAATTATACATGTACATACAACTAATAACCTTAAAATATATCAAGCAAAATTTGACAGAATTAAAAAGAAATGATTTCACACTTATAGTTGGAGATTGAGCACCACTTTCTCAGCAGTTAACAGAACATCTAAACAAAAAGAATCAATAGACATATTGTTTCAATAACAATGTCAACCACTTTGACCCGTTGATATTTTAAGATACTGTACCCAACAACTGGAGAAAACATATTCTTTTCAGGAGCATATGTTACGTTTAGCAAGACAGACATTCTGTGGAGCTATATAGCAAGCCCCGGTGCATGGAGCCTGCTCCTCCCTCTGCCTGTGTCTCTGCCTCTCTCTCTCTCTGTGTGACTATCGTAAATAAATAAAAAAAAAAATTAAAAAAAAAAATAAATAAATAAATAAATGTAAAATAATTATATCATGCAGAGTCTGTTCTCTGGTTGCAAGGGGGAGGTAATTATATATCAAAAACCGTAAGATATCTAGGAGAACCACAAATATTTTCAAATTAAACGAGACACTTTTTAAAAACCCAAGGGTCAAAGAGAAATCACAAATGAAATTAAACAGTATTTCAAACTGAATATTAATAATGATTCAACATATCAAAATTTGTCAGATACAGATTAATCAGTGCTGAGGGAAATTACTGCCTTAAATACTTCTACTAGAGATGAAATAATGACCACTCTGTATCAGAGATAAAGGAGAAATCCAACAGAATGAGATAAATTTTAAATCCCCTAAGGCTAAAACAGGTTACCCAATGTTTTTGGAAAAAGGATAGTTTTATAAATTTGGACTTTTTAGACTTTCAATGTCTCTTTCCTCTCAACCCAAGAAAGTCTTCATATGTAGTTAACTATATAACTTTGGATTGAGTGTACCTGCTTCTTTCATTTCTTTATTTTTCTTCCTTCGTCTCCTGATCTCAGATCCTTCACTGTTGGTTCCTAAATGAAGGAGACTGAATTAATCCTCAATCAGATTCAGTGGTCTTCCTGTTCTAGTATCTTCACCAGTACTGTTGATGTATCAGTCCCATAGATTTTTCTGAAGATTAAAATGTAACTGCTTTGAAGGACTAAGGTATGCTATTCCTTTCATCCTTTCATTCCTTTCAAAGTATTCATCACTTTCCAAAGCCAAAACCTCACCTTAACGAACAAATGTGAACATGAGTATCTGATTTACAGATGTCCTTTGAATGAAGTTAAAACTGAAGCACCACTTCAGTATTGTTTCCCGAAGATAACATTGTAAGCTGCTCACTTGAATGCCTGGATTCAGGATGGGAAAGAGAACCTGTATGGTTCTCGTATCTAGTGTGTATGTCTCACTTGGGAGAACCAGCCTTGGCCTAACAAAGGAAGCATGAGTTCCAAGTAGACAAACCCGTAGAGATGAAAAATTTAAGACCTGCGTTTTTCTACATTGTAAGTTTTAAGACATTTATAATTAGTTGACTTTATTTAGTAATGCGAATTTTAGACAATGATGACAGAGTTGGTGCCCAGAATATAGAAAATCTTTATTTTATTTAAAGATTTTATTTATTTAAAATAGAGAGAGGGGCAGACATAGGCAGAGGGAGAAGTAGGCTCCTCGCAGGGAGCCCACTGTGGGACTCCATCCCCAGGACAGGGATTACCCCCTGCGCCGAAGGCAGATGCTCAACCGCTGAGCCACCCAGGCATATCCTGATTTTAATTTCTACTTTTCCTCCATATAAACACAAATAATGTAGTATCTAAAGTGGCACTCTCTATCCATAAGAGATTTGTCTGCACAATTGAGACAATGCAGTAGTGGTGGTCAATAAATGCTATCTCTTTACATTATTTCAGGAATTACAGTACATGGCATATGCATACCCAAATTTAGTACCCATTGTGTAATGGACACATTTACTTTCTAAAAATGCCTATTGTTGCTTTACAGTTTATGGAAAAACATATCTAAACTTATTATGCATGTGCTAAATTTTATTGCATGTAAATAATGATGTTGAGAACATAAGATATTATTATTCCGTTACCTATTATGGGAGGTCTTTTATTAGGAGATTACTGCTCTGTGCATGTCAGGGAAAGAGAGAAAAAGATTTAGAGAATTCTTTCTTGGGATTAAAATTATTATTCATCACTATTTTATAGAGTGATGTCCATCCTTTGTCTCTCATACTGCCAATTTGTACTTAGTGTAGGAATCGTGAGAATGTTAAAAAGAAAATAAAAGGATTGTTTAAGAGTCCTTGGTATTTTTTTTTAAGATTTTATATATTTATTCATGAGAGAAACAGAGAGAGAGAGAGAGAGAGAGGAGAGAGAGACAGAGAGACATAGGCAGAGGGAGAGGAAGGCTTTCTGCAGAGAGCCCCATGTGGGACGTGATCCCGGGACTCCAGATCATGCCCTGAGCTGAAGATAGACGCTCAACTGCTGAGCCACCCAGGCGTCCCAAAAGTTGTCAGTATTTGATTAAAGAAATCTAGGAATGCCACATTCAGGTGGCAGAAAACAAGATAGCATCTGAACACTATGGACAAAATTCAAATGGGGGTGTAAAGTAGATCCAAGACCTTCTTTGCTGGCAATAGGGTTCCATGGTCACATGGGAGATATAACTTTATCAGCTTGACTGATTTTTCCTTTCTTTGTCCTTCTGGAGGTCAATGTCTCAGCCACTGTGGAAATCATTGCAAGGAGGGAGTGTACCAATGAAGCAAAATCTTATGAAGAATAAATCAGAAGTTACTTTTAGAACTGATATTTGGGGCACCAGGTGGCATAGCCGGTTAGGCATCTGACTCTTGATTTTGGTTCAAGTCCTGATCTCAGGGTTGTAGGATCAAGCCTTGTGTGGAGCTCAGCACTCAGTGTGGAGCCCGCTCAGAATTCCCTCTCCCTCTCCTTCTGCCCCTCCTGCTAGTGCTCTCGCTCCCCAAAATAAATAAATAAATCTTAAAAAAAAAGATTCTCTCTCCCTCTCAATCTGCTCCTCTTCCTGAGCGCTCACTTGCTCTCTCTCTCTCTCTCAGAAAGTAATAAAACTTAAAAAAAAAAAAAACAAACTATTCTTATGACTTGGAATGCTCATTTCTGGAATGATTATTTGCCCAAGTAATACATGTTGATAAGTTTGTTAAGTTTTATCACTGGATGCTATTTTCATAAAAGAGTATTTATTTATTATTCATTTACCTGTATTCTAATACACTAGTATGCAAAAAATAAAATGAGGCTACTTGAGGGAGAAAGTGGTGCGTTATTGTTAACATTTCCTTTAATGTTAGACTCACTTTGTATTTCTAATATTTTTACATGTATTCATCATCACACACATGCAGAAAATCTGTAATATTAAAAGGTAGGTAATATATTAGCCTCCCAACTTTACACACGAGGAAACTGAAGCACCAAGAGATTTTTTTTTTAAAGTGACTTGCCCAAGAATACATGAAGAGGAATTAGATAGTACATTTGAAATTTGCTCCTAGGCAGCTTAGTTCAGAACCTATATTCTTAACCATTATATATATTGAGGAAATGTCCTTCCTGAGCTAAGTATTGACATTCTGTGAAGAGCCTGACAGTAACATTCAACTAGTAGTCTCAATAAACCAGACCTCAAATTCTTCTGTTCAGAAAATCTCTGTTAATAGGTTGTGAGTCATGGGATGAGTTGCCTCATCTCCACATTGATTTTTACCACCAGAAAGAAATGAGTTATTTGAGTAAATGATCATTAAATATTTGAGTGCCTAAAATTCTATGATTGTAAAAGCAATTGTCAATGTATCACTTATCCAGATTTTCTTTTGATTGCTTATTCAGTAATTCTGATTTTGTATTCATAGGCAGGAAGATGGAACCATGATAATAAGTGTAAAGAGTTTTCTTGCAATGAACTCACACAAATATTGCAGGAAGGGAGCTGAACATAGTAATAAAAATATGGAGGTAACATCATATTGGATGATTTATTCAATTAATTCTATAATTGCAAATAATAAAAGTTTCAATATATAAAGTAAAATGATAATAATGTAAATGGAAATATTCACAAAGATAATTCCTGACAGTGACATTAAACAATATGCATTATTTTATTTACGGCCAGTGTGAATTTTTTAGTAATCATTTCACACTGACTCCTTATTGTGAACATAGAAAAACCTACCAGAAGCAAATGAAGACAAATTACAGAAACACATATATTTTAATGCCAAAGACTATTACCAAGCTATTTTCCCAAAGCGAAAATCTATAACATTTTCACCATGTATGCAGTCTTATATTGTCTTTGTTTTAATATGAAATAGTGGATTATTTTGACCTCTTTGTTTCATTAAATCCAATGGCCTTTGATATTTTAAGATTGCAGGATTTCATTTAGGAATATACTCTTGTATGTTCCTGAATATATCCATACATACTGAATCGTGGTAAATCATATAATTTGACAATCTGCAAAAGAAAGAAAAATTGCAAGAAACCCCTCCAGAATGGTGCTATAACCATAGCAAACCATCTTTGCTTTTTTTTAATACATGATTGTTCATATGCTTTTGAAGAAAGTTCTCTTGGTATACAGTATTCACAAGCATATGGCAAAGAAAATGATAGGCAAATATTTGGAAACTACCTGCTAAGGCAGAAAAAAAGAGTTCCCTGATGACTGAAAGAACTTTAGAAGATGTTCCAATAGCCAAGTTAAGGCAATTTCAATTCAAGTGATTGGAATGTTCTGCATACCAAGCATTTCTTTCCATGGTTGTCCTGACACTGTCTGTTCTGTCCTAGAGTGGGATTCACCTGCTACCTTTGCTGTTGTGTTATCAGTACCCAACCATTTCCCTCCCATTTCCTCTCTGGGCAGTCTGCTGGCCCAGCTCAATTAAAGGACAAATCCATTGCAGTCTGCAGCGCAGGAATTATAATGAAGTCAGCTGTCAAACCTCATCTCACAGCTGCCCCTCTGTGGGTAATCTGATGGCCACTCGTCAGTTGTTTCGCCCAGTCAAACACAGACAAAGGGCCTCTGACGGCTGCTTTATTCTAATCAATCTACACGGAGGCAGATGTTAAAATCCCAACAGGAAAAGGTGTAATTTGATTTAGCATTCAGAACTGCCTTCTTCTATTGATACATCAGATCTCTTTGAACTCAATATCCTTTTGCAATCAAGGGGCAAATGACTTTGTGTTTATTTATTTTCCTCATTCTGTCATTAAAAATAATGCTTTAGAATGACATGAAGGAGTATAGAACATTGCCCAATAGAACATAACAGGACACAATAAATTAATTGGTCTCTTAAGGTGGAAGGAATCGGGTGATTTAGATTTTTAGGATTCAATAATTTTCTAAATATTCTAAAGTGAGCCAGAAGAACCAGCGAGCTATTCATTCACTCTTCTGTCTTTATATTCTCTGCCAGGCAGAGTAGACATTAGAAGAAATAAAAATTAGATATACTTTCTAGGGTAATTAAGCAGAAGAAAAAAGCAAAATTGGACTGAAAGAAATAAAGAAATCTGATACCAATTATATTCTTAATTTTACATTCTCTAACCACAAAGACTGCAGTGAAGCTACCCATTTTCTTCATGTGTTTCTCTTTTTCAAAGCATAACTTAAATCAACACGTATACTATTAACTGTAGTCCAAACTTTAAAAATATGTGATTTTGATTATACAATTACTAACTCTGCTACTTTGATTACAGCAGCTATGTCTCCTATCTTCTTAAATAAAACGCACATACCACATATGTAGGAAAATCTAGCTTCAGTGAAATGGTTTGTCTTCTTGGTATGGAATATCTGTAGTTTCCATTTGCAATGCCGTTCTGAAGGTGGCAAATTCTTCTTGATGCTATTCAAATATTGAGTGCATGAAAGTAATTATAGCTTAAAGACATGATCATAAAATAGACCGGGGGACCCAGACCATTTATCTTAACATCTGCTTAATAAGGAGAATAGAAATATTAATGATCACATATTTGAGGTTCTTTTATATGAGAATTAGTATCTTCCCCACCCCAGGTCCTGCTATTTACTTAGGAGATCACCTTCACTTCAGGCATTTTGTTTGGATTAACTGTAACTCAGATTGTCAAAATGTGAACTTTATGTTTTATTAGGTCTTTGAAAGTCAACATAATATTGAAATTCTGATGTGTAAAAGGAGGATATATGGAGATATATATATATATATATATATATATATATATATATATATATATCCTTCCCACATGTCAGATTGCTGACAGACGTTTTTTACTGGCTTGGTACTAACTTTGCAGTGGTTTTTATAATTATTTAAAACATCGATGTCTGAGAACAAGATTCTAGAATGAAGTTCTGTCCCATGCATTTCAACTGGTGATGTTGGGAAAAATACAGAGACAATATAAATTTGTAAGAGCAAAGGCCAAATCTTTGGTGGCAAAATACTCAATGACATTTAATAAGAAAAAAATCACAGTGTGAGAAATAAAATGAGCTATTACAGAAACCAGTGTTTTTAAGAATTTGGAATTCAACGCTGCAGTGGTCTTTTCCTATTAAAATAGTTTCAATGAATGCTTTGCTACATTTGAAGATCAAAATCATGTGTGTGTTGTGTGTGTGTGTGTCTGTGCAGAGTGCTTTAAGAATGACAAGAGTTTGATATAAAATAAGAAAATGAGGACATAAATAAACAGTTTGTCATTCCTGGTAAAATCACTATCTGCCTATCTTTTTGTCTGGCCCCCGAGCACAGTCCTGAGGTTGATTTGCTCTAAAAGAAGAGTATGCTGTCATACAGACAAGAAGGAAAGCATATAACTTTCTTTGGGTTTGGGTATTAAAATGGTGGTGGTAGGAAGGAGGAAAGGGGTGTAAACACCCTTGTAATTTCTGTGTGTTAGCCCAACTTTGGAAATTTCTGTGTTATTCTAACTTTGGAACAAAAAAGGAGATCCTTAGACTCTGAGATAATTGCCAATGCATGCAATATAGATAGATAATAGATGGACAGATAGAAGATACATACATACATACATACATTATCTATCATCTATCTATCTATCTATCATCTATCTATCTATCATCTATCTATCTATAATGGCTTCTTTTTGGAAGAATTGCATATTTACAAAATAGGTAGGCAGCTCAATTTTCTTCTATGTGAGTGAATCTCAAAGTTTGTTTGGGACCCTTGTGAATCCTCAAGATCCTTTCAGAGTGTCTGTGAGGGCAAATCTATTTTCACAATAATATTAAAGAGCCATTTGCCTTTGCCATTCTATTTTCCCATAAGTATATCGTTTTTTAGATAGCTAATGTGCATTATATATTCTGTTTTAAAAATTTCTCAGTTTAAATTTCTAACATACTAAATATCAATGAATATAACCCAATAAACAAGAGCTCTTTGGAATCCTCAATAATTGAAGAGTACCACCATATACTAAATTGTGTTGCCCCCAAATTCATATAGTAGAGCCTGAGACCCAAAGTGATTGTATTTGGTGAAAAGGTTTTTAGGAGGTAATTAAGGCCTTATAAGAAGAAGAGGTTTATCGTCTCTCTCTACACACATACACAGAACAAGGAGAGGCTATCTAAGGATACCAGGACAAGACAACCATCTACAAACTGGAAAGAAAACCCTCACCAGCACCTGACCATGCCGGTACCCTGATCACAAACTTCCTGTCTCCAGAAGTGTGCAGGGGGAAAAAAAATAAAAAGTTGTTGTTGAAACCACTCAGTCCCAGATATTTCCCTATGAAATCCTGAGCCAACCAAGGTAAGTATTAAAAAAATCTCAAAACTGAAATTGTGACCACCATTGGTTTAGTTAATAAAACGGTGATACTGGAGTCCCCTATAGGCTCAAAGAAAAAGCAAAAATCCATTATTCTCTTAGGTTGCAACTACAACTTTGAACAAAATGAATAACACATTGTGCTGACAAATGTCTTAAAATGCTGCAATCTTTGCCATAAGAATATATTATGAGAAAGATACTTAACAGTTCCCATTTAATGCCAAAATTCTTAGATCTCTATTCAAAGCTCTGTGCTTTGGGGCCCCAATCTATTCATCCAACAGTATGTGCCACTATTCCTGGGCATTAAGCCTCTTCCTTTGGAAGCAAATCTCAAATTCTTTTGGGCACACATTGCTCATACTGGTCTGTGTCCCCGAGCCTGTACAATATTCTCACCATCTATTTCATACTGTATCTTTCAACTTAAAGTTTTTTCACTACCATCCCATAATATGGGTTGTCACCTGCTCTCTTCAGAGAAATTCAGGAGCAGAAGCATTCTCCTTGGAAATGTGAGTGCTACAAACCATACAAGACAGCATCTTCGATTTTTCAGTAGGTACCATTTTGGGGAACAAGGAACCATTACATAAGCTAGGTACTTTCATGTTTTGGTTCCCAAAGTATCATGGGGCTTCCTCGGGGATTTGGGGAAGAAGACCTGGCATGACTTGCCATAATGGTACATTTGTTACTGGGAAACAAATTTACTCATTTTAAAAAAATACTGAGGGCACCTGTGGCTCAGTGGTTGAGCATCTCCTTTGGCTCAGGTTGTGATCCTGGGGTTCTGGGATCGAGTCCCACATTGGGCTCCCCACAGGCAGCCCGTTTCTCCCTCTGCCTGTATTTCTGCCTCTCTCTGTCTCTCATGAATAAATAAATAAAATCTTAAAAATAAATAAATACTGAGTTGAAAAATTCAAATTTTAGAATACTCACTTTATTCTTCCCAGATTTTAATTCCTGGTTTATTATGTGTTGTAGACATCTCAGGGACAAAAAGCCTTAAGGTTAAAATTAGAAGGAAATTTTTACTTTGTCTTGGTTATCCAGTCTGAAAAGAGAGGGGCTACAAAAAAAATTCAGCTTACCTGGATGTGAGGGTCTTTTACTAGAGCACATGCATCAGACACACACAAAATTAAAAGTGAGTTTTGCTGCTATTTAGGTGATGTCATGCAAATGGATAAACTAAATTTCAATTACAACTTAATTTATACGGAAATAATTAGTATCATTCTGGAAGAATAGAGCAGGACATTTTTTTACTCAGAATATGTGTCTTACAGAAGATGGGATAAAATGATAACTCCTATTTATGACATGCTTTCTAATGCAGGAACTGTCAACAAGTTTTCTTCATTTCCTTTGTTTAATCCCAGTCAGAATTTTATGATAAGATAGGAAGCTAAACCCAGGGGCACCTGGGTGGCTCAACCAGCTTAGCATCTGTTGTAGGCTTAGGTCATAATCCCCTGGGGTCCTGGGATCAAGAGCCAATGCATGGAGCTCCCTGCTCAGTGGGGAGCCTGCTTCTCCCTCTACCTGCTTGTGCTCTCTCTGTCAAATAAATAAGTAAATCTGAAAAAAAAAAAAAAAAAAAAAGATAAACCCAGGCACCAGGTTCAAACCTCTGCTCTTCTATTTACCAGGTCAGTAATCTTAGACAAGTAACTTAATTCCTTGGTGCCTTAATTTTATTAACTATTAAATGGGACACCAATAATAATAACTCTGATTTCACTGTGTTGCTAAGATTATTAAATTAATATACCTGAATGTCTTAAAGCACTACCTGACCCACAGTTACCTCGATATGAACTACCTCTTATTTTTTCATTTTCTTAGTGAAGATCTGAGACTTGAAAAAAGTCAGTTAACATTTTTTTTTTTTAAGATTTTATTTATTTATTTGAGAGAGAGAGAGCACGATCGGGAGTGAGGGGAGGTAGAGAGCGAGGGAGAAGCAGACTCCCTGCTGAGCAGGGAGCCTGGCACAGGGCTCTATCCCAGAACCTTGAGATCATGACCTGAGCTCAAGCCAGAAGCTTAACCAACTGAGCCAACCAGGTGCTCCGAAAAAGTTAGCTAACTTACCGAAGTCTGTGACTTGTAAATAAATAAGTTCAGGAGGTTTGCACATGGTACAATGATTATAGACCATAAAATTGTATTATAAATGTTAAACTTGCTAAGAGATGAGATCCTAATTATTCTTGCCACTGAAAGAAATGATAACTATGTGATGTGAAAGAAGTACCAGCTAATGCTACAATGGCCATCATATCACAACATAAATGTATGAAATCAACACCTGAAACTTATCCAGTGTTATATGTGAATTTTATCTTAATAAAAATAATTTTTTACACTCTTAGATTTGAGAGTTGGAATTTAAATCCAGACAGCCTAATTGCACAACTCATGATCATAATCTGTAATCAAAACAGCTTTTGCCAGAAGTGAAGGAGAGACCAGAGACCATGTAAGAGAGCACTATTAAGGAGTCATCAGAAAGATAAAGTCAAGACCAAAATTCAGCCACGGGGGTGTGATACTTCACCCTCTCCTTAAAAGCATTCAGGTAGTCAAAGCAAATGTCATTCTTCTCATCTCACAGTTGATGAGACAACCTGGAAAACATTCAGGGCTGGATGACTGTCAAGTATTCATGGATACGTCTCGGCTAAAGCCCAGTCTTCTGAATAAAGACTCAAGACTATAAATACGGGGAGATCAAGAAGGAGAATAAACACTGATCTTGATCTTGTACAGGATGCATTGGGCTGTCTTTAAAATTCTTTGCTTGATGGTTAGTTTTGAAAACCCAACTAAAGAAGATTTTCTGCTGCGGTAATTATCACTTTGAGATCTTCTTTGGAGCAGAGGTCAATAAAATTTTCCCATGAAGGACCAGGGGGAAATGTTTTAGTCTCCCCAAGCCAAGAGACAGTCTCTGCTACAACTACTCAACCCTCTAGCACAAAGTAGCCACAGACAATGAATAGGTAGCTGAATAGATATGGCTGCATTCCAAAAAACACTTTATTTACAATGATGAACAGTAGGCACAGTTCGGCCTCCAGGCTCTAGTATGCTGACCTCTGTTCTAGAAGCTGACTAATAACTAGTTTCTCACCAAACATTGCATAGATGTCTTCATTTAGTGCTCACGAATGGATAAATTTAAGGTTAAATGAAATGTGATGAGGACAGTCTTTTTTTTTTTTTAAGATTTTATATATTTATTTGTGAGAGAGAAAGAGAGAGAGAGTGAGTGAGAGAGAGAGAGAGAGAGAGAGGCAGAGACATAGGCAGAGGGAGAAGCAGGCTCCATGCAGGGAGCCTGATGCGGGAATGAATCCTAGGACTCCAGGATCATGCTGGGCTGAAGGCAGGCACTAAACCACTGAGCCATCCAGGGATCCTCAAAGATTTTATTTATTTATTCGTGAGAAACACACACATAGAGAGGCAGACATAGGCAGAGGCAGGAACAGGCTCCTTGTGGGGAGCCAGATGCAGGACTGGATCCCAGGACCCAGGGATCACTACCTGAGCCAAAGGCAGATGCTCAACAGCTGAGCCACCCAGGCTCCCTGATGAGGACAGTCTTATTGTTTATTCAATGAATATTTGTGGATACTTACAATATAACAGATACTTTTCTAGTTGGTGAGAAAAAAGCAGTTAGAAGATGATAAAGTCCCTGGCCTGGTGAAATTCATAATATGAATGCCCCCTTCTAATAGAAGATCCTTAAGTAAGTTAAACACACACCAGGTAATCACGAAGCACAGTAGATGAGTGATAGCAAGGAAATAAACATGGTGATGTGATAGAGAATAATTAGGAATGGGGGAGATTTCCAGGTAGGATATTTTAAGTATTGCTGTTACTTACAAGGAAGTTTGTGTGAATAGATAGTAGGAAAAATGGTGAGTGAAGCAGTAAATGCAGGGGAAAAGGCAGATTTTGACATGCCTTTGCCAAAACTTTGTACTTTATTCTAAAAATATGGGAAACCATCAAAGGGTTTTAAGTTAGAAAGTAGGAGGTTCTGAATTTTGTAATTAAAAAGCTCACGTGGTTGTTGTTATGAGTAATCAGCTAGGCGGAAGGTCATCACTGGATATGGATGGCCAATTGCAAGACTTGTAAAAGCTTAGGGGAGGGGTGGTCTGACTTGGACCAAAGTGGTAGCAATGGAACAGAAAGAGTGGAAAAACCTGAGACTTTGGGACTTATTTTGGAAAGTAATTCCACTCTTTCTAAAGAGATTCATGGGAATTATTTTGGCTTGAGAAAATCCATAAGTGGTGTTCTTTACTGAAATGAGGCAGAAAATATTTAGGGAGGTTGTAGATGCAAGAGTTCCACTTGTAAACAAACAAGAAGCAGGTCTGTGATGTTTACTGGACATCTAAGTAGAATTTTCACAAGAGCCATTGAGGAATTATGTCTTAACCTCAAAGAGGTCAGAGGTGAAAACACAGATTAAGGGGTAAGAAACCTCTTTACATGGTATTTAAGGCCATGAGGTGGGAGGGAATATAGAAGACAAACAGGGGATCTATGCCAGAGCCCTGGCATAACAACTAAGGAATATGTGAGGGCTTCCAGTTCAAGATGATGCTACTGTAGGATCCTGGGCTCGCCTCTTCCCATGGACACACCAAGTCTATGCCACAAATGGAACAGTTTCCTCTGAAAAAAAAAAAAAAAAGAAAAAAGAAAAGAAAAGAAAGACATAAATACTGGCCAAGCACCCACCACACATCAGGCAAACGAGGGGACAACCACAAGGAGGCAGGTAACAAAGGCTCAGTCTGACACAAGCTCGACATGAATTGGTCCCCTGTGCTGTCCACCACCCAAGTCAGGAGGGAACTCCAAACCTGAAGCTGTTCCCTGAGGAGCCAAGGGTTTGAACCCCACATGCGGCTTTTAAAACCTGCACCTGAGAGAAGAGCCCCTGAGCATCTAACTTTGAAAACCCACGGGGCATGGCCTCTACCAGACCCAAGGGGTTATAAGGAGCTGAGAGGTGGCTGGAAAAGGGCTCGGGAGGGAGTCCTGACCTGCGAAGGCTCAGCTCAGAGGTGCCCCACTTTTTACGATTGAGGCTTCTTTGCTAATCTGAACACATCACCCTGAGAGGCAGGCATCTGCATTAGCACCCACCTGTGGCCTGCTGGCTTGGGGGGAGCCCTCATCTGCATTTCCCTCCTTCTTGCTCTAGCCCTCACCTCCATCTCTTTCTTTGTTTCCTCCCCTCCGGAGCCATCTCAACCCTTCTGCCACCTTGTCCTGCCCCCCACCTCCCCCAGAGCCAGATCCCTCCTGAGGTGAACTTATACCTGCATCTCCTATTTCAGTTTTGTGGCTGTCACCAGGGACATCCTGGATCACCGAGCTCTGGAGGCCAGGGCAGAGAGATAGTTCTGGGCAGAGAGAGACAGAGAGACAGTTCTGGGCAGACTAGCATCCTGCAGTGCACACACTGCAGATGGAAACTCTACCACCCCACCCCACCCCCGCCCTCCTGCTCACCCCCCACCCTAGGCTCTCTGGGAAGAAGGCCTGTTGGCTTGTTCTGGAGCCTGGTGGTTCTAGTTTGCTGCACAGCTCTGGATCTAGGAGATGATCTCTGGGAACATGGTGGTCCTGAACTTGACACCTTCCCTCCAGCTCAAAGCCACCTCTCAGAAAAGAGCTTGTACACCTCCCTGGAGCCTGAATGATTGAGATTGCCAATACACACACACACACACACACACACACACACACACACACACTCCCATGTTGTCCAGCTCTGGTGGCTAATGGGCCTTACTTTTATGGGTTCCTCAGGACCTAAACAGAGTTAAGAGCTCATAAAAGGCTACTGTAGCCAGGGCACAGGGATGCACCAGCACCTGGCTGGGGGCTTCCAAACAGACAAGGTTCAGCCACTTCCTGCTGACAAAATCCAAAGGCAGAGAAACAGGCAGTGGTAAAATGAGGAAGGAATTTATTTGGGAGGCCAACAACAGAAAATGATGGATTATGTCTAAAGACTGTCTCCAAAGTGCCAAAAATACTTCCTGATTTATATAAGGAAAATATGGGGCAAAGATCAGGGGTACATGCAGGTAGACAGTGGAGGTCTAGTTGATCGCTGTAATGGGCAGGATCTTGGGCTCAAGGTGGTCCTTATTGCTTAGAGGGGTAATTTGGTTTCCCATCAGAGGGTCTTTTGCCTGAGTTGAGAGATAAGCTGAAAGAACATAAGTAGGAAACTGTGTGGAGGCCCCCTGGGTGGCTCAATGGTTGAGTGTCTGCCTTTTTCTCAGGTCATGATCCCAGGGTCCTGGGATCGAGTCCCACATTGGGCTTCCTGCAGGGAGCCTACTTCTCCCTCTGCCTGTGTCTCTGCCCCTCTCAGTGTCTCTCATGAATAAATAAATAGAATATTTTTTTAAAAAAGGAAAAAAAGAAATCTGTGTGGACAACCACAGAGGATTGAGAGACAACCAAGATCTAGGACAAGGTTGAATGATAATTTTTTTCCCCTACAGAACCACTATTTCAAGACTGGGGGCTAGGGCTGTTTTATCTAATACAGAGAAACCACAGCAGTCAAAGGGAAATGAAGACACAGAGCAGTATGTTCCAAATGAAAGAATAAGATAAAACCTCAGAAAAAAAGCCTTAATGAAACAGATATAAGTATTTAATACATATTTTGACAGAAGATGTTAGCCAAGGAAATGGATAAGGGACTGCTGGAGAGGATGGAGGGAAATTGGGAAAGAGTTCACAGAAAGCAAGGAAGAGTGTATTAAGACAGGAATGAGCCCATTGGGCAGAGGCTGTTGGGAGCCCGTGTCCAACGTGGATAATGAATATATATACTTTAATTCTAACCATAGTGGTCTTTGACAGCTATGAGAAGAACATTGGCAGAGTGAGGAAGACGAGTGAGTGGTAAGAATGCAAGAGAAGGTGGAAAGTAAGGAAGTGAATTCTGAATTTCTCTGTGAATAAGGAATGGGCACTTGGGAAGAGGACTCTGGAGTCAAGGTTTGTTTTATTTACGATGGGAAATGCTGGAGCATGTGGGTGTGATAGAGAATGTGATCTAACAGAAAAAGGGGAATTAGTGAGTAGATGAGCAGATCCCATAGCAGAGCCTAGATATAGAAATCGTGATATGTTACAAAATAAACTCCATTTAGAAGACAGTATACAAGTTAATACAGAATAAGCTCTTTAAAACACATAAAGTAAGGTCAATAAAAACTATTTTGAAGTTTAACTATTTTGAAATTTGCAATGAGTAAAAGGAAGAGTATCAGAAAGAAAAATTTTAATTTGTACAATATTTATAAATAAATAATACTAAGGTTTAAATCTTAGACTAATAGAATGTTACTCCAAAAGAATAATAACCAAGGGGACTTGAATGAAGAAATGAAAATACTTTGTTACTAGTACAATGCATACTGCAACATTATAAACACCTGCTAACTGGTTTTATAAAATCCTGTAAATCATTTTTTTTTTCTTTTTTAAAATCAGTTTGCTTTCTAAATAAGCTAGAAATCATCTTCCTCCACAAACACAGGTCGTGACTGTAGTTTTAATTTATTTTTCCTATCATGGCAGAGATAAACACCAGTCACATATGTATTTGAATTAGGACAAATTTGAGGAAAATATTCCTAGCCATTTAAATGCTTCGTGAGGAGGACATTATGTCAATATAAATTACAATTATGATGATGATCAATATTTATGTTGCCCCTGCCAGTCATCTACGCACATTCTGTGGCATTCTGAATGAGGGGGCTTATTTATACGAATTGCTGTCTGCAGAAGACCATTGAGTGAATCACAATTATAATATCATGACATTAATGTAGGCTGAGTGATGATTGGTTTCCACCTCAGTGATGATATAGTTGCGGATGGCCCACTTTCGACAAGCAGAGGAAGCTCATTATTTTTATTTATCAGGTACAGTATGTTATTGTTACCTTCCTACTGAAAGCTTTATTGTCCACATACAGTGAATAAGAAGACAATTGAGAAAGTGGCAGATAATGTCTGTTGTTGCTTCCTTTCTAATTAACTACACAGAATACCATTTGAGTTTTTATTTGTTTAAAGTGTATTTTGACTTTTTTGTTATCAAACCAGACTAGATATGTATTTTAAATTGCTGACATTTGACCCAAGAATCTGGAGGCGAGGAAGACCCAGAGCCCATAATGGGACCACCTTGTAGCCTTGGAGATGACACAGAAGAAGGGTATCAAGAAGAAATCAGGCAAGGACTCCCACTAAGTCTCAATGGATGAAATAGAGCTTTCAGAGCTTCAGGCCAAACCAACCACAGGCCATGTTTATTTGTTAAAGTTATGGAATTAGGAAAGCTGATAGGGAATTCACCAAGAACACTATTACCCTCAGGCTTTCCTTTGCACTTTATTTTTGAAAATCTATTTGTTGCTGGCAACTGAAAAGACTTTGTATCTCAAGCATATAGCTGTAGCCTAGTGGGCAAAAAATGTGAGATTTAGTGTCAGAACACATGAGTTTGCAAATCAGCAACAGCTTTAATAGATGTATGACATTCCATGTTGGATGCAGTAACTCTGTTTCCTCATGATTGAGAACCTCTCTTCCTGCATTATCAAGATGAGTATCATCATTGTGCATACTTTGTAATAGCTCAGGCTGCAGATTCGAGCATCCTGGTGTCAGAGGCCAGCCCCATCACAGACATGCTGCCTTAGGGGAGAGTCAGTCTCTGAACCTCAGCCTGTCCAATATAAAAAGAGGATAAATATCACCTTGTTCATGGCACCATTGTTGCAAGGGATTAAACAACATAATAGATGTAGATTGCTGAGCTTTGTATATTCCAGAGATTGAGTTACTGAGTACATCTTCAACATTCCCCTTTTTCCCTATTTCTACAGTTTCTACCATTTTAAGAGCTATCAGTGTAGCAATTTTTTCCTCAAGCTTGTGAAGTGGACTCAATGAGATGGTATATATTAAAGTATTTTGATAAATTAGGATATTAGGGAGGTGGAGGTAGCTCCCAAACATACAGAATGATCTGTTACAAATGACATCTAAAAAATGAAAAATCCCAAATTATATTATTTTTCTTACTATTTAAATAATACATAATCATTGTAGAAAAGATTTGTCTTATTCCACTTTGAATTGTTTTTGCAAAACTCCCACTAATTTTCTGAGCATAGCATTTTTAATTTTGTATATCTTGATACTTTATTTTTATTCCTCCCCCTGTTGAGTTTTCTCCCAACATTTGCTGTTACCGAGCATAAATTTCTGTTAATATGTATAAGCGCTTGTTGAGGATTAATTCCTAGAATGGACATACTGGATCAGATATGTAAACAACTTGAATATCAACAATTTGCCTTTTAGAAGACTGCCAATAGTTCAGATGTGAACTTGCAGAATCAAGAGTAGTCCAACATATACAGATTGAAGGGGAGAAAAGGTGGAACTGATTTATCTTAAAAATATCACCCATCCCCTATGATCTCTTCAGATGGATGTTACCCATTCTGTGCAGATGTTCATGATGTTATCCTATGTGATCCTCTTCACTTAGATTGTGCTTGTCCATACAGGACTGATTATTTCAGAAGAGTTCATAAGAGCTACTACTCATTTTTGGCACTAGTTATAACTACTCCTTAACCCGGGTATTTCTGGGACCCTTGGACAGTGAGCCAGTTACTCCTCCTCAGTGCTCCCACAGCACCATATTTTACCTCTACCATTTATACCCTTTGGCAGTTGTCCTCAGGGTTGGATTTTCCTATCAGTAGGTCAGTCTTGAGGAGGAAGACACAATGCGTTTGCTGTTTATTGTTGTCTCTCCAGGGTCTGTCATGAACACACACTCTAAAATGACTGTTGAATGAGGGCAGAATAAATGAATATCTGAGTGAAAGAATATTTGAGCTTATATTTAAACCCCTTTCATGATTGGACATGAGGAATTGCAGATGTTAATGACTAAAAAGTCATACAGCTATTTAAATGGTGATCATCCTATAACTAGAATGAGTATATAATTACTTTTCAATGGCAAAATAAAAAAATTCAATTTATTTTTTAAATTTTTAAAAAGATTTTATTTATTTATTTATTCATGAGAGACAGAGAGAGAGAGAGAGAGAGAGAGAGAGAGAGGAGCACAGGCAGAGGAAGAAGCAGGCTCCATGCAGGGATCCCAATGCATGACTCGATCCCAGGACTCCAGGATCACACCCTGAGCCAATGGCAGGCACTAAACTGCTAAGCCACCCAGGGATCCCCAAAAATTCATTTTATAATATCAATTCAACTTTGAGAGGGGAAAGAAGTCCCTTTCTGTGGAAAAATGCATTAAAGTCTAGTTAAATCTGATGCTTTCTTAAACTATCTGGTTCATATTTCCCAAGATCTTCTTGGAAAAATATTAAATACTTGTATACTCTTAGCTTAAACTTAGATTTCCATTAAGAAATAATGAAGTTTGAATTTCTTAGGATAAATCCTTACATCTCCATTACTAGTATTAGAGAAAAACCTGTCTGGCTCCTTGAAATGGTTTTTATTCCTATGTATATTTTCCTATGTATTTATTTATTTTGATGGTTTAAAAAAGGGAAACGATATTCTTTAAAAAAAAAAAAAGATTTATTTATTTATTTATTTATTTATTTATTTGAGAGAGAGAGAGGTTGAGCAGAGGGGGAAAGGATCTCAAGCTGACTCTGTGCAGAGGTCGATGTAGGGCTTGATCTCAAGACTCTGAGATCATGACTTAAGCTGAAACCAGGAGTTGTGATGCTCTCAACTAACTGAGCCACTCAGGTGCCCTGGAAATAATGATATATTCTTAAAGAGACTCAGAAATCACTATGCTCTAATTTCTTTATAATTATTCTATTAAGTTAAACATTTAAAGTTTATTTTCTCCTGAGAACTACAGAAAAATAAAACCAAACTCAAACCATCAGAAAAATGCCAGATTCAATGTGTACTTTGATTCATGAAAATAGAAACTGTTTTTGAACTCAGTGACTAAGGATTTCTGTTTAAAGAAATCCTTTTGTCAATGGGACAATGGAAGTAAGTATGAATACTTTCAAAGAAAAAAGTAAAACTGATAAAGATTATTACAAAAAAAAAAAAACCCAAATCAAAATCAGTGAAATTCTATATTTAGTAAAGCACTAAGGAAATTGGCACACCGTTATAGTTATTACAGAAGATTAGACATTGATTACATTTCACAACAGTTGTGACTTCAGGTTAGATCTGCCTGTGTCTTCTAACTTCAGATTCTTTCCAGCAGTTGGGCTACATGATGCTAAAAACTTTGTCTCAATGCCGCTTCTTAGAAATCCAAATACAACTGTGAAATTAGTTTCCATATTTTCAAGATCATTAGCAAAGTCAGACTACATACCTTCATTTCTTAATGTTAACAAGTCATTAAGAGAGTTAAATACTCATTAAATGTTCGACATTCATTTTTTTCCCCTAATTTTGCAGATTTTTGCCATGTTAGGAGCTACCAACATAGCCATTTTTTTTGAAGTGTGAGTAGTACTAAGGTGATTAAAACTACCAAATATTTATTGCTGAATTTGTGATCTTTCTAAGGCTCTCCTTTGTAGACAATGAAATTATTATAAGGGTGATGCAGATAACGTAGAAAAAGTTGGAATACAATTTTTTGGAAAAAAAAGAAAATAAGAAATGAAAACTTGTAATTATAATGGTGAATTTTAAAAATCCACATTACCTTTTTCGCCTTTTTGTATTTTAGGAGTAGAAGCAGGAGAGAAAACCAAAACCTAATGGCCCCTTGATCCTCCTGTCAAGGACCAGGAGTAGAAACAGCCACAAAGGAGGAGAGACTGGCCACAAGAAGGAAGGTAGAAATAAAATTCAAGATTTAGTTTATAGCCGCAGAGGTTTGTTCTGTTCTTTAGATACTCCAAAACATCGAATCAGCTGTATTAAGGGGTGCTGTGCCTTTGTTATTTAATTTTTAATTACACAATTAATACATACTTACAAAAAACTACAAAGTACAGATAGACCTAAATGATAAGATTTATATTACTTGTTTCACATTTGTGGGTATATACTTTTAACTTTTATATAAAATGTATTTGAATAGTTTTGCACAAAAGAGATAATATTCTAGATATTGGTCTGTAACATTCTTTCCCTTGCAATTTAACTAATTCTTTCTCTACTTCTTCTTAAGTCAGTATATGTACCCCTATCACAATATTCCTAATGGCTTTATAGAATTCAATTATGTTCTAGGGATGCCTGGGTAGCTCAGCAGTTGAGCATCTGCTTTCTGATCAGGTCGTGATCCCAGGGTCCTGGGATTGAGTCCTGTATTGGACTCCCCGCAGAGGGCCTACTTCTCCTTCTGCCCTGTGTCTCTGCCTCTCTCTCTGTGTGTCTCTCATGAAAAATAAATAAAATATTTTTTTAATTTAAAAAACAATTATGTTTATCATTTAAATTCAATCATTGGGGCAGCCCAGGTGGCTCAGCGGTTTAGTGTTGCCTTCAGCCCAGGGTGTGATCCTGGAGACCCAGAATCGAGTCCCACGTCCGGCTCCCTGCATGGAGCCTGCTTCTCCCTCTGCCTGTGTCTCTGCCTCTCTCTCTCTCTCTCTCTCTTTCTGTGTCTCATGAATAAATAAATAAAATCTTAAAAAAAATAAAGTCAATCATTTACTGACATTTTAATATTTGCTATTATAAACAAAACCATGATGGAGATCTCTATACTTGGGTCTGTACAATTCTATTTTAGGAAAATTGAAGAATTATAGGAATCCCTGTAGAATTACTAAGTAGAAAAATCTTATGAATATTTTTAATGCTTTTGATACTGAATTCCAAATTGTTTTCCAGACAATGGAAAGGTAATCTACAACCTTACAAAAGCATATATGATCACTGTATCTTTACGGTGCCATTCCCACAACTAAGCATACTGGGTATACAGTATTCTTTAATTCCTAATTTGATATGCAACATGAGGGGATCTTTCAGGGATTTAATTTGCACTGTTTGATGATTTCTAGTGAATTTGAACATGTGAATACTTTTGATATGCACATTCATAATATATATTCACTTGGGTGCTACCTCCTGCCAAGACTAGTGATTAGCCCAGTCATATTGCTATCACTGTAATGATACAGGTACAAGAGAGTAAGCAAAAATCCACAAGGCTTCGTGAGGCTGAGGCTTAGAGTTAGCTTACCTTCATGACTGTCTCTATCTGGGAAGACCAGTCTTATGCCCACACTTAAACACAGGAGGCAGAGACATGTGTCTACTCACAGAGGATGTCACCAAGACACTTCCCAGCAGAGGGGCACAATTACTGGGAGGGAAGGAGACCTGGAGCCAATGATTTCAGCTACCTCATTAATCATAGTGGTTGTGTTTGATTCAGAGTGGATTTCTTCTGCAATTTCACAGAGCTTCAGCACCCTTATCATTGTCCTTTTTGAACAGATCTCACATGAAACAGGAGGCAGAAAATCCACATCTCGTCAGGGGCTGAATGTGGCGGAAAGTCCAAACCAGTTGGGAGTGCTGGTGCCCATAGTCTACTGAAATGCCAGGTCTGCCTGAGGACTAGTCACACTTAATGTTTCAAAAGCTGTTGCTGCCCCAATTAAGCACCCTTGTGGGTGGATTTGATTTGGTCCCTAGTTTGAGACCACTCCTCCAGCCAAATACCTTGAGTATTTTCCTATAATTTGCTTACCGTGGTGTTTGTGGGCAGAAATAATGGTAGAATTCACTAGTTTTTACCCCCAATTCAGTGTTTTTTCTTGAGTACTTTATTAAAATGTAGTGCATTTTACTGTATGCCTTTAGCAAATTACAGCTAAAATCGATTTAAGATTCATCACCTCTCAGGATCACCAAAATTCTTTAACACATTCTTTGATACAAATTCAGCAGTCCATGTAACTTTTAAAAATCACTCATGCTCATTCATTAACAACCAGGAGAAGAAAAATTCAACACAAAGCAAATATTACTTGATATAAAACCAATAATTTTTCTTCAAAATTTGCTTTTCATTTGACGAAATGATATAGAAAGTAATAGTATTGGGTGTTGGTTGAGAGCTGTTTCCTGAGTCTGACTAATGGGTTTGCAGGCTTGCCACCCACCAGATGAGTGGCTGTGGGTGAGTTACTTAATTAACACTTCTGCGCCTCAGTGTGCTTACCTATTGAACCAGGATGGCAATAGGAAACATCTCATAGGAGTATTCTGAGAATTCAGTGACATGGTAAATATTAGTTATTTTTCATCCGTTAATAAGCTAAGACTGTTGGTTGTTTTGTGGCTGCTGAAAGAAAAGAAGCAAGCTTGTGTCAAGAAAAAAAGTGGGTTCTCTTCATGACCCACCACAAGTTATGGACTTTGTTACCTGTCTCACTCATTTGCATCACTAATTCTGGGCTACTCCTTCCCAAAGAATGAAGGGTTTAGACTGCATAATTTCTAACATTCCTTCCAGCCTTACACCTTGTACAATAAGTGGTAGGATGATGGGCCATTATTTTTATCACAGAAAAAAACATAAAAGGCAGAGATTACTTATTTAACTCAACATTTTCCTGGTTTTGACTGACTGGGGTTTTGAGCTTGGAAAGGAGACTTTTAAAAATTATCTTGACTACAAAGCTATAGGGAAATTTTTAAATTTCATTTACCAATAATAATCTTGATAATAAAAAACATATTCTGTGAAGAAAAAAATTGGTTCTGAACTCAAGAAAAGAAGAATTATCACACTGATCACTTAGCAGATACCCACTTCTATCATTTGTAATTGATTATCTCTTTCAGTCTCAAAATAATCCTTATGTGCTTTGTAATGAACTATAAAAGCTTTTGTGAAAAAAAAAAAAGCTTTTGTGCATACTATGGAAAATGAAATAAATGAAAGTATGTGTAAGATGAGGAACCATCTCATGGTTTTATAGTTAAGACTACAATTAGTACCAATTTTTTTTTATAAGAGCTACATCCCTTGTGTTGGACATCATTTGGTCAGTTAATTTTCTTTTGATAAGATGATAAAATAATAAATATTATAATATCAGAAATCCAGGATAGAAGACATTTTATCTACACATTCCTATTAGTCAAAATACTCATTATATTTAAAAATAAGAATTTATCTCCAAAATTACCTCCTTGTGCTTGAAATTAGGTATTTTGTAGCAGGGGAATAATTTTATGAAATCACCAATATGTAAAATGGACACAAGTTTACCATACAAAGTTAGAAGCAGCTGGCAGAGGAGATAGTGAAAACAAAATCCGACAGCTATTTCATTAATGGAAAACAGATGAAAAAACTCAATATTGACTTTAGGCTGACAAATAGGAATACTTTGTGATTGTCTCACAAGCAACATAACAAAATAAGGCCATTTTAAGATGAAACAGAAATGAACAGGTTACTACCAAATGCCTTTATAAAACTTGATTTCAAAGGAAGCACTTTAAGAGGAATAAAAAGTACCTTAACCTCGGATAGGAAGAATAAAATACAAGGGAGGATACTTTTTCTACATAGTAGAAATGTATGTTAAATTAAACAAGAACTGCTGATAGCATAATGTTCAGTGGGTTCCCTCCCACGAATGAGAGAATTAAATAGATGAAAGTGGAATTTGAATTGACAGATGATGATCTTCAGTACCAAAAATCTATTTTTTTTTCATGGTGGGAGTGGTGGAGTGAGGTGGTTTAAGATGAGGTTAATGATAGGCTCTGATAAGTATGTATAGCTAAAGAAGTATAGTAAATTTTCAAGATAAATAGTAAATGACTAGAAGTAGATGGTTTATCTGATATATTAGTGGGGTAGAAGGAGGAAAAGGAATCAAACTAGGTAAGAGATTAAGGGAATCTAAACAAAAGAAGAAAGAGGAAAGAAAAAAAGAAAAAACAGAATAGAAGGAAAATAAAGAAAATTGATTAATCTGATCATATTTAGTATTTTCTGATTAATCTGATCATATTTAGTATTTACTGATGTATATATCTAGTAATATTAATATATAATATTTTAATAGTATACAATATTATAAATATGTTATATGAGTATGCTTATATTTAATATCTGATATATTAATAATATATATTAATTATATATTTGTATAATATACTTAAATATTCAAATATGTTAAATATATTTAAACTGATAATAAATATATATATTTCAGGACAGAGAGTAAATTAAAAAATAACTCTGCTCTATGTTAGTTATAAGGAACACATTTAAAATATAATGCCACTATATGATTGAAAAACATGGAAAAAATATGGATGGACAATTCCAGCCAAAAGAAAATCAGGAGAACTGTATTTGTATCAGAAAAGATAGACTTTAAAGCAAAATAGTTTTTACAGTGGAGAATGTTGTCACCATATGATAAAATATTCCACACACCAGAAAAATATATGCACCTGAAAATGTCTTCAAAATATGTAAAGCAAGAATATAGAACATAGGGATAAGTTAAACAACCAAAGATTATAGTTGAAGGCTTCAAAACTATTCTGTCAGTTATTCACAGGTCTTGCATATAAAAACTTGATGAATATATGGAAAATTCAACAAAATTATTAATGACATTGGATTTAACTTTGTTTCTCATGCCTTTTTCTTAAAAAGTTTATTAAGATACAACTTACATACCATAAAATTCAACTGTTTCATCAAAGAAGAAATAATAGGAATTTTTATTTTTATTTTTATTTTTTTTTTAATAGGAATTTTTAAATACTTGGATGTTATATAATAAAACATTGGTTGCATGGAATCTGAAATAAAATGTAGTATTAGGAACAGCTCTCTATATGGTGAATATTCTAATTTAAATCCAGTGGCAAATTTTTATGTATATTTAAAGGTATTATAGATACTATTGATATGCTTCATAGCTTATATATATTCTATACACACTTTTCTGTGTGAACTATATAACAAATAATAAAACTATTTTAAACAACACCTAAGAAAACAGTAGAGGTATATACAGCCTAAGACAGCACAAAAGCCAGAGAAAATCACGTGACTGACCCTTTCTTTCTTTCATATGTCAGGGTGTCCAAATACTTAAGCATAACTCTAAACAGCTTTTCTTCCACTGATTATCAACAAACAAAAATGCTTCAATATCTTATAAGCTACTGAAGTTACTAATCTTTCAAGCACCTATTAATGTCTAAACATCTCTACAGAGCTTTATTTATTGTGGTATATTGACATGCAACATACCAGTTTCAGGGATACAGCATCATGAGTCCATATTTGTATATGTTGTGAAGTGATCATCACGGTAAGTCTAGTTCACATACTCACCTGTATCTCTTATGCTAACTTCAACGATTGATATGGTGAAATAATGTAGATGCTGGCTGAGTAAATAAATTTTAGAAAGTTCAGGTACTGTACTAGGAGTGTGATCCTGGGAAGGGGAGAATGTAGAAGAAAATGATAACGGTACAACATACATTATTCTAAATCACAAAAATTTCACAAGTAGTTTAACTTCTTAAGGAGGTACCTACACTCCCAGTTACATGAATTTTAAGTTCAATATCCCCTTAGCCTAATGTTCCGCCTTACACTGACTACATAGATATGTGTGACCATCTCATTTCAGAGAAACCAATTGGAAATATGAATATTTTTTATTTATTCTCATAGATATGTACAAAATGAGCTAAGAAAAAAAAAGAGCAGGTCACTTAATTGCTTTTGACAATTAAAAAAAACATAAAAATAAAATAAAATCAGAAAAAAAAATAAAAGGGGTGATACTAATATTGAATGATTTACTGTTGAATTCCCTATCTTTATCCATTTATATAATTCCCTGGACAAAATGGAACCCATAACCATTACTTCATCCCCCTGACCATCCTTTTTAATTAAAATGGCTTTTATCTACCTAAAAAGAGATTATGCATCACAGATTTTTTTTCTGGCAAATTTTAAGCAGCGACTTCCAGACTAAGAAATAAAAGTAATTTTGACAATGGTGATTTATTTCATAAGAAATTATGATTAAAATTTTCTTGATTATTCAAAGATGTGAACTAAATAATATCCCTATGTAGAATTATATAACTCACTGTGATACTTATCCTACTGTATTAGCCATCAAGGTAACAATTATATAAAAGACCTTTAGTCCTTACTGAATAAATCATAAGAACTCATTAGAATTGGGTTATTAGAACACTAAAATCCTGACAGCATGATCCACAGATAGAAATACGCTTCAAGTCAGTTGTTTTCTTAAGAGAGGATTTACATTTTATAACAGCCAAGAGCTTCTTCAGCTTACATGTGGAGATTTTATTGGCATATATAAGCAATCCCAGTACCCCAGTTTAAAATAGGATTTACATGCACGGAGACTTTGTGTCCCATTGCTCCCCGTCTTACTTTGGGATTACTGTAGCACTGTATATCATTTCACAGTAATTTTCAAAAGTGAGCATAAATATTGAATGCCGCATTCTTTCCACATATTATCTCAGGGAAAGCAGAATTGCCTAAAACTCAACTTAGGTTTAACTGGTCAGCCACTGAATTTTTTCGTGGTTTCTAAATTACTTTGTCTTCCAAACTCTGTTGGTTTGCAAGCCTGCCGAGCCAGAAACTATTAGGGAAAGTGTACAGTTATCATTTTAGAGGTGAACTGATATGCTCTGAGTGTGTCTAATTTGTCAGGCCAAGTTATCTTTTCTACCCATCAACATGGGCCACTCTCATGCAAACCCAACAGCTGTCTGTGAGTTACTTGGTTATCACTTTTACCCCTTTAAGAGCAGGTTGTGATATTTAGCAAAGTTTAAGGCCTCAATTCAAGTCCGTGGATCGTCGACATAACTACAGAACATCTGTATAAGTACTGGCACTGTTTAAAGGTCATTAAACAAGAATAAGCCACAGAATGGACTTCTAATGCCATAGCTGTGTAAATGTAGCAGCACTACAAAAATCCACACCAACACACAATAAAATCTTCTGTTGCAAGCATGACAGACCTCCTTAAGCACTTAGAATTTCAGGGAACTGAGGAGAAAGCTGAGAAAACCAAAAGATCCAAAGATTGGATGGTGAAAAAGAGACAGTATTCAATTGGTCTGTTTTCATCCAATAATGATGTATTGATGAAGGTTATAAAAGATAACTATGTGGCTGCAAGAAGAATGTTGTGGTTTGAAACTCCTTATTTGAAAATATTAAGATAACACAATATATATCATTAAGGGGTCTTACTTCATGGAAATAACCTATAAGTGGACAATTGTGGGGGGTTTTGTTTGTTTGTTTTATGAAATAGGTTAATGTGAAAAAGACTGATAGCAAGTAAAGCCAGAAGCAGGAGAGTCAACATTATAGCCTAGAAATAGTGGCTCAGAATTTATCCAAATTTGCTCGTGTGGCAGGTAATGGAAATCTTACATCTTGATGAAGTAATCAGAATTCTCCTATGGTGGGAAATGGTATTTCATGCATTCCAGCTGGCTAGGATATGTGTTTTCACATGTTCTCAGATATGTGTTTTCTCTCTTTCCTTCCTCCTTTCTTTTCTTTTGCCATTTTTTAAAATTTTATTTTACTGCACATAAATTATTTGACTTCTTAGGCACAGCCTCTTTTTCCCAAAAGTTGCACATACAATGAAAAAAAGAGAACTTGTTAGTTAAGAAGGTGACTATCTATATCTATAGTATATACTTATGAGTGTATGATATGCATTGTGCTAAGATTTTGTATATTTAAAAAATCTAGGAATTTTCTCCTTTACATAGATATCCCAGATCCCTACCCAACCAATGCTGCCTAACCTAAGAATCCACTCAGAATTCAAATAAGGATTTTTTTATGAAGCATAATTTATGCAATGTCTGATTATATTCTTCAGGATAGATGAATGAGAGTAACTATGATATTTTTAAGCTCCTTGAGACCAAGATCATGTCTAATATGCCTTTAAGAGCAGATTGTGATATTTAGAAAGTTTAAGGTTATTAGTTCAATTCAGTGGATCATCTATGTAACTGAGAAACATTTGTGTAAGTACTGGCACTATTTAAAGGTCACAAACAAGAGTTAAAAAACAGTCTAGTTCACTTGCGTTTTACATGCTCAAGTATAGTGTCAGACTCATGATAAATATTAATTGAATTAATTAATTAATCATTTATTTGTTTCTGACAATAGAAATGAATATGATAAAATTAATAGGGATGTTTTAAAATAATAAATATATGGGACACCTGGCTGGCTTAGTTGGTAGAGCATGTGACACTTGATCTCAGGGCCAAATGCCACAGAAACCAATCATATCACTCCAGGTGAGACCCAGGTACAAGAACCAGAGAGAGATGTTACAAAGACCTACCTGAATGCTCTCATCCAGATTTCTTGGAGAAGATCAGGCATTTGGGGGTCTGGATGTCAGAGCACTTGTACAAGAGAGAGAAAGTCAATCAAGAGACTATTAAATCCTCTGGGCATAAGATAATATTGATAGGATATTAACAATTTTACTGCTTGTTTTTGTCTCAGCTACTCTAAAGCATGGGAGCTGGGTAAAATACCCCCCCCCCCCGCCAAAAAGGTGAAAAAATTTGGAAGCTACATTTTTTTCATACGAATGTACAAAAACATTGTGCAAATGTTTAGCCCTTTTTACATGGTTTACAAATATAAAACTTGCTCTCCTGCAGTAACATACAATGATTAAGTTATAAAGACCTATCTAACCATTTAAAAATAAGCATTCAAAATAAAATAAAATAAAATAAAAATAAGCATTCAGGCAGTATATGTAACCTTATTTATACCTTAAGTTCTTTACTTAAAAAATAAACATTTTCAATAACTTGGGATTTATTACTTCACAAGTAAGTCTGCTTGACTTTTAGTTAGCTGTATTTCCTAAACAGTACATTTTTATATTGACCCCAAATTTATCTTCCTATAACTTCATTCCTTGCTCCTAGTTCTGCTGCACTCTAATGCAATGTAGAATAAATTTGCTTTCTTATTCATATTTATTCAGCAAACATATATTGAGTGCCAATTTTACAACATTGCATATTAGGAGCTAGAGGTTGCTAAAAAGACTTAAAAATAATTATAGGTGCTTCTGATTCACATGCTGATATCTCAAAAGACCATTGTTCCCATTCTTATGATTAAAACAAGCCAAATAGGTTACATAAGCATGGCTTTAAAATCCATCAGAGAGAATAAGACCCACACAAACCTAAGGGAATTCTAGAAATGAAGTGATGACTTGTATGAGAAAGAAAAAAAATTATCAGCGTTTTTTTTTAATATACATATATTTTAAAAAGATTTATTTATTTGCATGCAGGGGGGGTTGTGTAGAGGGAGAAGGAGAGGAAGAAGAGCAGACTCCCCACTGAGCATGGCGCTTAACTTGGGGCTGATCCCGCAACTCTGAGATCATGACCTGAGCTGAAATCAAGAGTGAGGCCTACTGACTGAGTCACCTAGTACTCCTAAAAAATTATTAAAATTTTTTTTCAACTTTATTGAGATATAATTGACATTTAATATTGTGTGACTTTAAGGTGTACAGTGTGTTGATTTGATACATATACGTATTGCAATGTGATTGCCACTGTTGTATAAGCTAACACCACCATCATGCCATATGGCTACCCTTTATTTTTTGTGGTGAGTATTTAAGATCTACTCTTTTAGCAACTTTCAAGGGTACAGTACAGCATTGTTATCTATCATCACAATTTTGTGCATTAGATACCTAGAACTTAGTCATTTTCTAACCAGAAATTTGTTCTATTTGACCAACATATTACCACTTCTCTCACCCTCCACACCCTGGTAAGCACTCTTCTACTATTTGCTTCTGTGAGTTCGGATTTTTGTAAATTCTACATATAAGTGCTATCATATAGTATTTGTCTTTATCTGACTAATTTCACTTAGCATAATGCCCTAAACGTGCATCCATGTTGTTGCAAATGGCAGGATTTTATTCTTTCTCATGGCTGAATAATATTCTATTCCATTTTCTGTATACATATCACATCTTCTTTAACCATGCATTCATTAACATGTAGATTGTTTCCATATTTTGGCTATTGTGAATAATGCTGCAATAAACATAGGAATGCAGATATCTCTTTGGTATCTTTTTTATAATTTCCTTTGAATATATACCCAGTAGTGAAATTTCTGGACTATATGGTAGTTATATTTTTAGTTTTCTGACAACCTTCCATACTGTTTTTATAAAACAGAATTGCTGATCTAGTTTACATTCCCACCAACAATGAATAAGGGTTTCCTTTTCTCTACTTCCTTGCCAGAAATTGTCATCTCTTGTCTTTTAAATGATAGCCATTCTAGTGTTTGAGGTGATATTGCATTGTGGTTTTGATTTGCATTTCTGTAATGATGAGCAATGTTTTCATGTAGTTGTTGGTCATTTGCATCTTTTCTTTGGAAAAACATCTATTCAGTTCCTCAGCCCATTTTTAAATCACACCATTTTTCTAAATTATTAATATGTATGAATTCTTTTTATATTTTAGATATTAACTCTTTTTCAGATATTTTCTCCCATTCCTTAGTTTTTTTTTTCTGAATGAGTTGATTGTTTCTTTTGCTGTGCATAAGTATTAGTTTAATTCAGTTCCACATATTTATGTGCGCCTTTGTTGTTTTTGGTGTCATATGTTAAAAACTGTTACCAAGACCTAGACCAATATCCCTCATGAATATAGATGCAAAATTCCCAACACAATCTTAGCAAACTAAATTCAACAGCATGTTAAAAGGATGTTACACCATGCTCACATGAGATTTATCCCTGGAATGTAATTCAATACACAGATCAATAAATGTGATACATCATATTAATAGAATGAAAGATAAAAATTATATGATTATCTCAATAAAGACAGGAAAAGCTTTCAAAAAAATACAACATTCTTTCCTCATAAAAACTCTCAGTAGATTTGGTATAAAAGGAACATTGGCTCAACACAGTAAAGATCATAGATGAGAAGCCCACAGCTAACATCATACTCAGGGACAGGTAATGTGAAAGCTTTTTCTTTAAGATCAGGAACAAGAAAATGGTGCTCACTCTTACTCAATGTAGTATTGGATGTCTTAGCTGAAACAATAAGGCAAGATAAAGAAATAAAAATCATTCAAATAAAAAAAGGAAGGGGTAAAATAATCTTTACTTGCAGATGATGTGGTATTATGTAGAGAAAACCCTTAAGATTAAATCATAAAATGGTTACAACTAACCACTCAATTCGGTAAAATTGCAGAATATAAAAATCAATATCCAGAAATCGGTTGTGCTTCTACACACTAAAAATGAAACATCTATAAAGGAAATAGAGATAAAAGATCAATTCACATTAGTATCAAAACGATAAAATAGGAATACATTTAAGTAAGCAGGTGAAAGATTCACACACTGAAAACTGTGGGACTCTGATGAAAGAAATTGAAGGCACAAACAAATGGAAGGATGTATCATGTTTGTAGTTCAGAAGAATAAATATTGTTAAAATATCCATACTACCCAGAGATATCTATAGATCGAATGCCATTACTATCAAGACTCCAATGGCATTTTTTGCAGAAATAGAAAATGCAATCCTCCAATTTGTATGAGAGCACAAAAGATTGCAAAGAGACAAAGAAATCTTGAGAAAGAACAGAGCTAAAGGCATCACATTTGCTGATTTCAAACTCTACTACAAAGCTATAGGAATCAAAACAGTATGATATTGGCATAAAAATAGGCACAAAGAACAATGGAGCACAAATGGGAGCCCAGAAATAACCTCCCACATACACATTTGACAAAGGAGCCAAGAATGTGCAGTGAAAAAAGGATAATCTCTTTTAAAAATGGTGCTGGGAAAAAAAAAATGGTGCTGGGAAAACTGGGTAATCACATGCAGAAAAAATGAAATGAAATCGGATCTATCTTATATCATAAAAATTAACTAAAAGTGATTAACTAAAAGTTAACTTAAGTGTAAGACCTGAAACCATAGAACTCCTATAAGAAAGCATAGAGAAAAAGCTCAGGTATTCCTACTAGAGAATGAAAAGTAGCAGAGATGACGAATTTGCCATAGACAGGATTAAGGAGGAGAGCATAACACTCATCAAACTATTATTGGCGGTGTGTGGTCTCACAATGATAGATTTATTGTGTGCCCCATAGATAGACTCTTTAGTTTTCACTTGGAAATCATCTCTGTGAAATTCTGGCCTGGAGCTTTGTGTCTAGAAGATAAAGTAGCCACTGAACCCCGCCTTTTCCAATTTAGTTCATTAAAAACAGTATTCCTTCTTTGACTAATGCTAGCAAGTACAAAGCACTCAAATTAAATGTAATTTCTCTATATAAGAAGAAGAATAGATACAATTACCCTAACAAAAATCAGTCCAAAAACATCATCATATAAAAATAGATTAACTATGGATGTAAATGCTATCAAGTCACAATTAGGTAATAGATGTTTTGAAAATATATTGTAGATAAGGCATGCTTCCTAAATCTTGGCAAGAGCCAAGGGTGCCTCTTTGAATGGATCATTTCAATATAAAATATAGTTTATACAAAACTACAAATAGGAAGTTGTACAAAACCAGGACATTTTTACGATTGATGATAATTACATCTGATAAGGAGGATAGAAAAAGAGGATTGTGTACACATAACTTTTCAGCATCTTTTCAAAACTGTCCAGAAATGCTATTTTAGTTCTAATGATGTGTATTCCTTATTTAGATTGAAATATAGTTGAAGACAATAATTTGTCAAATAATATTAGCTTCATCCATACAGTTTCTTAAAAGCACTCAAATTTTATGCTTACTATATAGCACATTTTGGGTTCTTCAAATAACCAGAATTGATTATTCTATCATAGTTAGCTCCCAGGATAAGATAGATTTAAAAAAATATGGTTTACCTGATCCAATCTAGAATTAATGTGATTAAACATGAACTTATTTCCAAAATTCTTATTTTAAATTGGGACGATAAAGTACTCAAGTTCATAAAACTGGAGACCAAGCCCTATACTTGCATTGACCCTACCAGGTAGCCTATAAAGTTAATGTGAAACCAATTCTTTTTCTCTCTTTCTGTGTGTGTGTGTTTGTGTGTATCTGTGTGTGTCTGTGTCTTTGTATCTGTCTTTCTCTATCCCTCTCAGTCTCTTTCTCTTGCTCCCAACCCTGCCAACTATCCCACCAGTAATTATAGTAGTGATTTTAAATTATAATAAATCACAACAGAACATACACCTTGAATAGGCAGACAGTCTCCTTTTGTGTAACAACAGTCTCTACTTCTAGGAGAGTACACATAAAGGGATACAGTATGCCTAATGTTTTGGATTTAATTATTTAAGTAATGAGACAACAAGTCAAATGTTACGACCATTTTGAAAGTGAATTCAAAGAACGACTCGTATATAGATCTATCGGGAATGCTGAAGTGAATTTTACAAAGAAATGAAAAACTTTTTCCATAAGAATGGAAATCAATTATCCCTGCACTGAACAGAATTCATTTGCAAGTGAAAAATAATTATTTGTATTGTTGTTGGTTATCTGTGATTTATTTAGAGATCTGGAAAATAGCTTAAGACAATGAAAGGTACACAACACAGAGTTTTCTATTGAAGATAGCCAGAAACATTTCAGATTTTTTACAATTTTTTTCTGATGTCCTGGATGGCTACTCATCTCCTTACGGTGTCCATATTGGTTACATAAGATCATGATGGACATCCGTGGAGACAGGAGTAAGGAAAAGGTAAAAAGGGGAAAGATGAAATTGGGAATATCATCGGTGTCAGTGGGATGGGTGAAGAAGTTAGGATAGGGAAAAGTTTTATTTTTTAAAAGAGGTATTTATTTATTTTAAATGGGGGAGAGAGAGAGAGAGAGAGAGAATCTTAAGCAGACTCCTCATGAGTGCAGAGCCTGAGGTGGGGCTCAATCTCATGACCCTGACATCAGGATCTGAGCCGAAACCAAGAGTTAAACACTTAACCAACTACACCACCCAGATACCCCTAAGAAAAGGGTTTTAAGTTCCATTAGATGTATCCATCTTCTCCAATCCATATATCCATCTTCCTCTCTTTTCCTACCAGAAGCTCAGTATACATCTCATAGAGCAAAGATGAGTATAACATGGAAAATTCTTATAGACTAAAAGGGTGATAATTCTGCTTTTTCAAAAGTGACTCCAGTTAATGAAATGGCACCCAGACAGTGGCGGGGGGGGGGGGCAGGGGGAGTAGAGGGTGATTAATTAGGTAATTAAACAAGATGGCAAATAACTTTGAAGCATCAAAACTGATGTGTAGCTCCCTGATCACAGACTACCAATACATACCTGCTGCAGTTTTTCAGACCTAACAAGGAAATAGAGGTTCTTTTTGGCAGCATGTTGCTTCCCATCACCACAGAACGATGGTGCTAGGGGAAAGAACTTGACATAATTCTGAGACCCTTTTTGCCTCTCACTACACTTCCCAACTAAGTAATTCTTAGGTAGTTTCCTTCCTTTTTCCCCCTGTATTCTGATTAATCAGAGTGAGGGAAGAAGGACTCATGTATATTTAGGGTTAATAAATATCTTCAGCACTGGGCCACTTCTATATCTGGAAGTAATGTGAAGAAATTATCTGAAATGGAACTTTTAATACCCATGGTTTTAAATTTTCTACATTCTGGCTCACAAGGCAACATCAGACTGTGAAATGAACAGTGTTCTGAAAATCAGAAGACTGTTTTCTAACGTAGGCTTGGGCACTAAACCATGTGGCATGGCTGACCCTCCAGTTCTTAGTCTATAAAATGAACCAGTTAGGTTTTATTATTTATGAAGTCCCTTCCATCTTAAAAATCTAGTTATTGAAGGCCTTTCTATTAAATATAGTCCTGAGAATGTCATTGAAGTTTTTAAAAGAATATGGCAAAAGTAAGTCTAAGGAAAATGAATTATATAATATGAAGGAATAGTTTATTTGAGAATTCTGGACCTAAATAGAAATTGCTTTCCTTAATTGGATGCATCTAAGTTCGTGGAATATTGTGTTTGTGTGTATCTGTGTGTGTGTGTGTGTGTGTGTGTGTGTGTGTGATGGATTTTACATGGCCAATTTAGCCTTTTTGTATAATAAATATAATTTCAATGAATAGTATGGCAAAGATAAAATTATAACATTAGTATTGCGATGGGAGAAATCTCTAGTGTTTAAATAGTGAGGGCATATTTAAAACAAAAAACAGTAAAATCTGCCCTCAGCACAATAAGAGAAATACCATATGACTCAATATCAAGTGTTTGAAGGCTATAAAATTAAGGTAGTTTACATAAAATCTGAGCATATGAGTTATTCTTGCATAGATACCATGCTCAGCAGCCAGAAACAAAAAAATAGTTATTACCAAAATATATTTTCTTATAATTTCTGCCTCTCTATACTTGCATTTGACAGAAGGGCTCAATTAGGCTAAATTAGCCAGAAATATATGGGGCTTTAGTATTGGTTCCCAAGGCAAAAATTTCCTAAATATCCTTGTATTAACCACAACACGAATATCACGAGTAAAAAGGGTACACATATTTTCTTTTATCTTTTCTACCACAAGATCACTAAATAGTTTTGCACTACTTTTTAAAACATTTTTTTTGAAATGGTTATAGACTCACAAGAAGTTGCAAAAATTTTTCAGAAAAGTCCCTTGTGCCCATCACTAGGCACAATGGTGCCCCAATGGTGACATGCATAACTAACGTGCATTATCAACTCAGGAAATTGACTGGCACAGCACAATTAACCAGACTCCAGCTGTTACTCAGATTCTCCCTGTTTTTGCCTGCACTCAAACTGTGGATATCTCTTTTACGTTAATTTTTACTTTCAGAGATGGTGCACCAACCTTTCCTTTTACTCTGTACTAATTTGAAATCCTAATGGCTAAAAATTATCTTTTCAGTTCCATGTCATGAATAATCAGTATGCTTTATGGATTTAAAATGAACATGTAGACATAGAATCAGCTATTTGGAAAGCAATGACTAATATTTATCTTACCAAAATAGATTCCTAAGATATTATAACTCTCTGTTCTATATATGGTGAGGGACTCAAGCACTGAATTAAATACCATTTCACATTAGATACCATTAAGGTATTCATTGATTTAGGAGATGTTTACTAAACAGCTTATTCTGAGCAAATACTACACTAGACAATATGAAGGGTAAAATATGCATAAAAGCAGTCTCCCCAGTGTTCAAGGAACTTGAAGAATATAGTAGGGAAATACGATTGTAGGAAAAATAAAACAGCAGAGATTGAGAAGTAGCCTAGATGAGGGGGAGGTATAAGGGAATGTCATTATGCTTATGGAGAGTTTGATGCAAAATAACCTGCCCCAGTCAATACCAGGAAGTTTGAAATTATGTCTAGTTTAGTATCTCAACCCAAGCACACTCTCTGGCCCTCTACTCTTGACTCACAATCCCATCTACATTAATTTTATTACAGAAATTTAGAAGCCTAATCTAACACATTTATTTTTATAGGATAGTATTCCTATCAAGAATACTAACATTGCAGCAAGGATAAGTGCTACATTGAAAAATACTTGTTGTTTCTCTTCTTTGTTGGATGGTGGGTTGTTGGTTCTTTGTTGTTAACTCACAAAATGTAGACAGCCTTGTCAACAGCAGATTTGATTCTTTCTGGGGAACATTATCTTTGCATTTACCTTTTCTTACCCGAAGATCCAATCTTTAGTTGGGAAGATTGAATGTTAGGAATAACTCCCAATCATAAAACAGAAAACATTGAGCACAATGCTTTCCATGGACAAAGGGAGACAGATGAAAATTAACATCCTTTTAACACTGCTTCCTACTGCTTGAAATTTTACTTGGGTCAAGGAGCTTGTTTATGTTCAAGAATATAACAATGAATAATTTGCAGTGTCAACGCTAACTGAGTTGTAGCCAGAGGTATAACCAACATCACATCTAAGAGGAAAGTAATGAGTTAAGTTCCAGCTTAGCATAGTGGACACCTTTTGGGGCTCTGGAATCAGATCTCTTGATCTATAATCTTGGTTCCCTCAGACATCCTAGGCAAGTTACTTAACCTAACTGAGCCTTGGTTTTTCATCTGTGAAATGGGAAGAATAGTAATGTATATCTTAAGGAAGGCTTGATTCCATAACGGGTAAATATCAAAATGTCAGTTGCTTTGAATCACAATCAACCAAAAGAGATAGAAGTAAACAACTGTATATGTCATCAACATGGTGCTGATAACTTCCTGGTTGGGACTCTTAGGAATGAACCAGGGACCCAAGAAGCCTACGAAGCTCCAGAACACACTCATCATGATAAGAGGCATTGTGAGGCCATCATATGCCATGATTACTGCCAGAGCTGCCAGCTCCTACCATACTGCCTCCACATTAAGAATTTTAATTAAATTATGTACATGTGGGGTTTTTCTTTTTGTTGTTGTTGTTTTAGACATAATGCTATTGCACACTTAGTAGTGTAAATATAACTTTCATATGCACTGGGATGCATTGGCTGAATTGTGTAACCACTCTGACTCTCAGCCAAAATCATATGTTGAAATCCTAACCACCACTACCTCAGATGGAACTGTATTTAATGATAAGATCTTTAAAGATGTAATTAAATTGAAGTCATTAAGATGGACCCTAATTTAATATGACTGGTGTCTTTAAGAAGAAGATACTTGGACACAGACTTGGACAAGGGGAAGATGATGTTAAGAGAAAGAAAGAAGATGACCATCTATATGTTAAGGAGAAAGGCCTAGAATATGTCCTTCCTTCATGGCCTGCAGGAGTCAACCCTGCTGACATCTTGATCTTGGATTTCCAGCCTCCAGAACTCTGAAAAAAAATTTTTTTCCTGTTGTTTAAAGATGAAAAAATGGTAATGGCTTAACCAATTAAAACTATATGTCTTGTTTGAGTATAGTACACTCTATGTCCCAGGTTGGATGGTTCTTTCACAAGTGGGTTCCTTTTATTTGGTGGTTTCATTGTCTTTAGTATGAAGATCCCAAAGACACTACCATATGTGTGTGTAGAAGGGGATGGGCACATTTCTGTTCCAGTGAACTGGAAATAGAAAAGATCATGAAACACTGTGCATGGAAGGATATATAGTTCCAGACCGGAAAGAGAAAAGGTCTGAGCTGTCCACATTCCACTGGTCTGAAGTCAATTATAAATCCATAGGTCACTGCAACATATGAAAATAGTCAAGGAAAGAAACAAGGTTTTGGTAAATGTCTAGTAGCTCTGCCATAATTCTATATCTCCAGAATTCTTGAGATTTTAAATAAATTTAAACATGAAACCCTTAGAATTATGCCCTGCACACAATAAATACGAATCACTTTTTACATTGTTTATGACTACTTTTTCATAATCTTAAGTGTTAGCTATCTTTCACTATCAGTTCCAAAGTTGTAGAAGTCTCAGGCTTCTACAAACAAACTGCAAACCCAGCTCTTCACTCAGTCACTACTCAAGACTACAAGATGTCTACATCATTGGAAACTCAATTAGCAAAATGTCCTTTTAGCAGCGTAGTTCCTGGTGTTTTAGGAAGATCCATATACCCATATCAATTCAAAGAGGACATAATATATTTAAATATTTATAAGAAAAAATAGCGAGAGTAATGTGAACCCTTTAACCCAACAAAATGGAACCCCACTGCTCCTATTACCTCTGTTCTTAGAAGCTATGTGACTTTCCTTAATTGGTAACATGCATATTAGATATATTATCCATTGGCATTTCATCATAACTACCATGTATTTAGGCGGGGGGGAGGGGGATATCTTTCTTCTCCTCTCCAATTTTAAAATTAATTATTGTAGAGGTTTATTTTGTATATCACTCTATCTCGAGTCTAACATTTTCCAGGCAAGGACTACATATTTTCTTTTATATCTACAAAAAAAGAAGTGAGGTTTTGGAAAATGCCTAATGGCTCTGCCAGAATTTTGAGAATAGGATATATTATAGGAATTATACATATTATATATATTATATATTATATATTATATTATATTATATTATATTATATTATATTATATTATAGAAAATATATATTTTTTCTTTTCTTTTTTTATTTTTTTTATTTTTTCAATTTAACATGTTGCATTATATGTTGCAAGTATCCCCTAAGTGGTTGCTTATTTGATTCTTTGTATCCCTGCTGTTCTGTGGCCAAGGATAGACTTGGAGTCTGACAACCATATGGTAGCTTGTGGGACCTTGGGCAAGTTACAGACACTTGGGAGTCAGTATGCAAGAAAATAGTCAACTGAGCTGATAATAATGGCTCATAATGTTACTACTACCACTTATTATTATTGTTATTAATGGTAAATATGTAAGAAAACTTGGGATAAAAGGGTGATGAATGAAGACAAATGAGAGAAAAAGAGTTGATATTGGCATTAAATAACTTAGGAATACTTGAACCTCCAGACCTGAACAAGTAATTCTAGCAACAGACTGAAGCAAACCATCCCTTTGAGTGTTTCCAGAGTTCTTTCATTTCCAAGATGTCACACCACAGTGAGAGCACATTAGAGAAGTGGATAGGCAGGCCAACAACTGGAAGATTTTAAAAGAGTTAGAAATGATTCATTTTCCTTCCCTGAGAGAGGCATACAGAGCACAGATTGAAGAAGCACTTCTTTCCCTAACCTGGTTTTAGATCATGGGAGAAAAAGAAAACTAAACTAAAAAATGAACAAACAAAAATAGGCAATGTCTCTATTTGTGCTATTGTTTGATAGAGGCAAAAATTATTCATCAATATTATCTCAGGAAATGAAATCCAGTGAGATGGATCTTATATAAGTAACCTGACTGAATCACATAGTTCTCTGTCACCCTGACCTGTTCCAGCTGACAACCTGCAGCATGAGTGGCCATTAGGAGTCTGAGTATTATTGAATTGGCAAGAAGCATTAAAACCAGCATAAGAGTCTTAACCCACTGGGGAGAGCTAAACAGATGAGCAAAGTTTTCACTCTAAGCTTCAAGACTCCTTAAACTTCAACATTAAGAGACAGCCCTGAAAGAAATAATGCTTTACTCAGAGAAAGCCACTCTCTGAATAAAACATGATTTTACTCCCTCTGTTTCCCTCGAGCTGTTTTTCCCTCATCACAGGATTCTTGACCTTGTAAAATTTGGCAAAAGCATTGTGAGCAAGGCTCTGGCTTGTTGTGGAGTAGAAATAAAGTGATATGTGAAAGCTGGTTCTAAGAGATGGTCTGTTTGACAGGCATTCTTAGGATGGAAGGCTGCTGCTTTTCCCCAACTGTTTCTCAAGCATTTTGCGGGGCTGACTTGTCAAACTCACTTGAAAATCTACAAAGAAGCTTTCTGGCTCAACCTCGGTAGGGGAATTACGATGAGAATAAGTTGAATAAAAGTAAATTGTGAAGAAGTAAAATGAAGATGGTGGTGCTGCTCATGCAGTAGACCTTCCCAAAAGTCTGTGGTTAGTCTTGGTTTCCACTTCATTCTCTGGCCTGGGTCTCCCAGACACAAGACCTATAGAAGCTGACCTTAGGGATTCAGAGGTACACATTTGTGTTATAATTGCACAGAGACCATGAGAGGAAGATGGGCAGTGTTTGCCTCCATTCCAGACGAAGGCAATTGGCTCCCGCTGAGCCTAATCATGCAAGTTCAAAAGTGTTTGGCTCAGATCATGCTAACGTGAGGGAGGGAGGTGCTAGTTAAGTGTTAGTCAATTTCCATTCTCTTCAGGGGGATCTGCCAGTGCCAAAGCTGGAAGACCCTGAGACAGATTTCTCCAGATATCCAGCCAAAAAAAAAAAAAAAAAGTTAGGTATGGTATTTATCCCTTTCTGAATCTGTTTTATATCTATGCCTCAGCCAGCAAGGCTCATAGAGGTGTCATAGTTCTGTTTCATGATGTCCTCATTTGTCCATCAACCAGGTCTGCTCTTTTTCTTCAGCCTGCATCCAAGTTCCTTGGGGCATTCTGCAAGCACCATCTCATGCTAAGACAAATAATTAATATCTCCTCACAGATTTCCATTTTAATTTTTTTTTCTTTTTACTGAACAAATGACCAAGTAGTGGTATACAAAATGGGAGAGGTAAAAACATGGGACATCTTGTAGGGTTGTTCTGGGAATGTTGCAGACACAGTGGCCCCTCTTAATAATACCAATACTCCTTTGTCTCCTTTTCATCCTAGAAAGCAAATAATGAAACACATATAGCCATTAAAAAGAAAGAGAGAGAGAGAAAGAATGAGAGAATGAGAAGGAGGGAAGAAAAAGAAAAAGAGAAAGAAGAGAAAGAAAGAAAGAAAGAAAAAGAAAGAAAGAAAGAAAGAGAAAGAAAAAGAAAGAAAGAAAGAAAGAAAGAAAGAAAGAAGAAAGAAAGAAAGAAAGAAAGAAAAAGAAAGGCCTTAGCTCTTCCTAAAGTGACATTTGCCCTACAAGGAAAGTCTAATCTCATGGATGGCTTTTAAACAGATGAGATGTCGAGAAGCCAAGGACAGCAACTATAACCCATTTGAATCCCTACAAATTACAGAGAAGAAAACTAAGACCAAGGAGTCAAAACCCAAAGCCAAATGCAGAGGAAAACCTGTAACAAAGCCCCAGATCTCCAAACTTGTAGATGAGTGTTCTTCCCATCCCACCATGCTGCCATAAATGCTGGATTTAATTTGATAGGAGGTAGAATATGACAGGGCTCAAGAACTCAGGTTCTTCAGGTGGAAAACCTGGGGTTTGAAGTATGGTGTAGCCATTATACGAACTGCTTAATCTTCAAAAAGACTTGCTTCCCAAAAGAAGGTCTAGAGACAAGCATCACTGGATGGCTTGTTAGAGCTGTAAGATGTCAGGCCCCACCACAAATCAACCTGGTGTAAAACCTCATTTTAGCAAGTCCCCCTGGTAGTTGCCATGCACATCAACGTTTGAAAAACAGGACTTAAAATCAATGATTCTCAATCTTGCATTTTCGTCAGAATCATCTGGGAAGCATTACAAAATACTAATGCCTGTGCCTCAGCAGGAAAGATCCTTATCAATAATGTTTGGGCATCAACCACAACCCATCTTACAGGGTTACTGGGTGATTTTAATCATCTAACTAGTATGGAGGCACCCTGGTGCCCTAGGCGAGTATAAGCCCTTCTATTGCATAGGTTCTGTTAGGGATTATATGGGATAATGTTTATACCAGCATAGACTATGTTTTCTTCTCCTCTTACTATTCTTTATCATTCTCTAAAAAATATTCTATTTATTTATTTATTTATTTATTTATTTATTTATTTGAGAAAGAATGAGAGAATTTGAGCAGGGGGATAGGCAGAGGAAGAAGAGAGAAAATCCCAAGCAGACTCCATGCTAAGCACAGAGCCTGACACGGGGTCCAATCCCACGACCTTGAGATCATGACCTGAGCTGAAACCAAGAGTTGGATGCTTAACCAACAAAGCCACCAGATGCCCCCTCCTTCTTTATAATATAATAGATAAGTTAAAGCAAGTTTTCCCCCTTGGAAATGTCAATGTGGTTTTTGTTTTTTTATGTTTTGTTTGTTTTTTTGTTTTGTTTTGTTTTGTTTTGTTTTGGCTATGTATTCAATATTTCTTTAATCAATAAAATTCAGTGAGTTCATTGGCTGGGCCTGGCCTGGTGCTGTGCAGTGGTGAAGCACCAGTAAATCCGCTCATCCCATAAGCTCTGTGCATGCAGAAGCCTTGTTTCTGTGCCTTACCTAGCCAAAGCTGAGTTCTTGAGTCCCTAACCTGCTTTATTATAAAAAGTAAAACAAATAAATATTGAAATGTATACCCCAAACAGAAATAAGCATCTAGCAGTCAACTATCTGGGTAGGGTAGAAAAACAAAACCCACACAAAACCTTTTCCTTTGAATATCTAGAATAAAAAAAAAAAAAAACAGTTTAATGATGTCTTCTTCAGTTTCTTAAATTTTGAAAAATCTATTTTTCCCTTGAAATCAATAATGACATTGTTAAGTTATCTCGCACACAAAGGTACATACACAGTTTTCAAAGCTCTGAAGTGAGAAACCACAACTGGAGATGAAGCAGTCTGAGGCCAGCTACGCTGCTGGTTGACCAAGGCCATCTCCGCCCTGTGGATGTGAAGGGACAGAGCAGAGAGGAGACAGGAGAGGATGCTTCAGGGCGATGGCGATCAAGGATTTGTATTTTAATATCTCTATGCTTTTGTCTGATCAGAACATTATTATTCATTGTTTCTAATTGCTCCATTTCTGGATCTGTTCATAAATACACATCATAAGAACATTTTCAAAAGATCTGTCACAGGATTGTCTCTATTTTTTTTGTGCTTTTAAATATAAAAGCCCCCAAAAGAATTGTCAGCAACTCAAAATAATGATTATGTAAATGAAAAAAAAAAAAAAAGTCCCGCTTTTAAACCAAAGAAAGGCAAAGCTATTTAGAGCAAGGACCCTCCTCTTTCCACCAGGCAGACAGTGCTGTCTCCTCCTCCCTGAGCCCCACTCACTGCTAAATCTTAGGGGACATTCTCCCCAGCGCACACCAAGTACACCCCCAGTGCACTGAGGACCAGCTGCCAATCTTCACCTTCACCTTTTATCATAAAACTCGAACTGCTCTCGATTTTCTGGCACTTGGGTCAGGCCATTGAACATTTGTTTCTTCTTTTGTGGTTGAATATCAGTTCTGGTTGGAAGAGGGGGGAAGCCCTCCAGATATTACAATAAACACACACACACACACACACACACACACAGAGGCAGGAAAAAAATTGTCTATCTCCATTGAGCTTAACAATCAGCAGGGCCCAAATTACCTCTTATTAACATTTATTTTACAAAAGAGGCAGGGTATAATTTGGTGATAGATTCAGATTTGGAGAGGACCTATAATCAGCCTCCTGAAGTGCTCTGCCTGAAGTACACGGCTGCTATTTTTTGTAATTATATTTCTCTGCCCCCAACCCCCTCCCCAGTCTACAGAGTCTTTCACTGCAGTCCCTGGTGCCTGAATTCCCCCTTCCCCCTCCATCCCTTCCTGGCTCTCCTCCCCATCCCCCCTTCTCTCTTCAGGCCTTCTGAATAATGCAGCTCCTTTCAGCAGCCCCAGCAGGCTTGAAGATGAGGAGGCCTGTGTGTAGAAAGAGGGTACCGCTGAATAGGAGCTGGAGGCCCTGCTCCCCTGGCAAACGTGGCCCTGGGAACCCATCCAACTGTGGAGGGCATGTGCTGGGGGGGCTGAATCGGCAAGCAGCAGGCTGGCCCATATGTCAGCCCTTGCCACAAAGGCTCCTCTGCATATCTACCATGACAAACAGGATTACCGAAGACAATTAATCTGGCACGCTTTATCAAAATCAAGCACTGACCCCCGACCTGTCCCCTCGGTGTGCGGCAGATGCCACGCTCCAATTCAATAGACCTCAAGTGTTCCCTTTTTTTCACTCCTGAAAAGAATCCAAGGCCTGAATAAGCCTGGCAGAGACTAATTGTGGCTACCGTGTGATAGGGACGGTCCTAAGCAAGTAGGATGGGTATACCTTTTCTCCAACTGTTATCAGAGAAGCTGGCAGCCTGGGGCTCCCAGTGGGAGACAGAAGGAAAAAAGAAATGCATCCATTTCACTTTCACTCCTCTTGCCTGGGGGTCTGCAGCTCCAGAGGTGGAAGAAGGACCTAGAGAAGCAGGTTTATCGCCTGATGTGTGGGATTTTGATTCTAGGGGGAGAAGGTCCACCAACGGCTAATGATCAGAATTAGTTCATCCATCTCTGGTACTTTAAGTGGGAGATAATGATGTTGTAGAAAACTTGCGGGGGTGGGGGGAGCTGTGGAATCAACAAAATCTTGAATCATGACTCCCTATAGTCCATTCCTGTAACTGAATCCAATTTATATGTTTCCACATCTGTTTTTTTTTTTAAGATTTGTTTATTTATTTTAGAGAGAGAGAGAGAGAGAGAGAAAGAACACAAGTGGGAGGGATGAAGGGAGAGGCAGAGAGGGAATCTCAAGCAGAGTCCTTGCTGAGCAAAGAGCCCCATGTGGGGTTCAATTTTATAACCTTGAGATCAAGACCTGAGCAGAAATCAAGAATTGAACGCTCAACCAACTGCACTACCCAGGCGCTGCTCATATCAGTTCTCTTTTATGACTCCGATAAGAGGAACTTTGAATTTTTCTCTGCTAAAAATATTGACCAAACTGCTTGGAATAATTTAGAAATGAGAACTCCCTGTAGAAAGAGAGTACTTGTCATTGTTCTTGAAGCATTTAAGGTTTGAGAGAGACCAGTAAGGAAAGGAAGGTTTGGACCATATCTCTTCTTACTGGGAAGGGGCTGTGGGATAATATAGAGGTCAGAATTGAACAGAGTTGACATTTAGGCTTTTTTTTTTTGATGGTGGAGGATACTCAAAATTCTCTCTTCCCGAGAAATCAGCCTGAATACTCTAAGTGTGGAGAAACAGGAAGAGGATAACTGGTATCAGCTGGTTAACATTGGTGACTCCTTGGCTAGACACTTGAATAATCAGTTTTGATTCCAGAAGTCTTTCTCTAAAAATAAATGGCAAGCTACTCCATGGAGGAATGAGGCTTTTCCTAAAGTAGCATGCTCAGGCCATCCATGTCCTGTGAAAATACAGATTGCTGGGTGGGAGCATTTTGTATGAGCCTGTGTCTGCCTTGTACTCATTTTCTTTCCCTTGATGATGTTTGTGCACACTCATCTCAAATAAAAATCAAAATGGAGCCTGGGGCCACCTTTTGCCTCTGAGCCAAAGAGCCCAGACCCAGCTCAGCAAAACTCACAAGCACCTATTTCCCTGAAATACCCACTTAAACTATAGAGGACATTTGAGTCTTCCTTCCTTCCTAATATGACTCCACACACTGTAGCCAACCAGGGGTGGTCTAGGTTGACGTACTCTCTTAGCCAATGAGAATTAAGTTTTAGAAACTTCCTCTTCTCAGCTTCAGACCCACCTTTACCTTCCTGAGCTGGTTTTGAAGTCCTCTGTTCCCAATTTATTTCTTACCCAATAAAATACTCAAAACTCCCTGAATTTTCTCTTGTTACTCATATCTGAGAATTCATGTTGCAGTTGAAGGAGAGAAGGAATGCCAACTAGTCGACTTGGTTATAGTTTTATTTCTAACTAAGCTTTATCATCATGACTGAGTCTTTCTCTGCATTTTGGTGTCTTCACTGATAATGACGGCGTTGCGTCAAGGTCTCTACTGATCAATCTAACTTTGAAACACCTTGTTTTTCTGGATCTGATTTTCTGAGAGTTCCTTCCTGCCTTGGTGTCTGACACGTGGCGTCTTCCCTAGCTTCCTCTCACTCCTGTAATTTAGATACTCTGCAAGATTGCTGAGAAGGTCCAAGAGTTGCAGGTTGTATGATTCTGTCTCAGGGCACAGTTGCTCTGTGATTTTTCTTTCTGGCTCAGTTAGTAAGATTGAGCAGAAATGATTGACATTCAATTATCAAAAGAAGGGAGAGGTTGTTGTTAAATTGTATATGAATAAAATCAGAACACTGGGAAGTGTTTGCTCCTCTTTTCTCAACTTCAAAAAAACTGAAGATGAAAAACATTTTACTAATAGGCACAAGAGTCTGGGTACTAAAGTATGTGGGGAAATCGTATTCACCTGAATTGCTGTGACCTTACATCCATCTGCTATTGCTATGTCAGAGGGACTTTCTATGTTTGGGCCATTGTAGGTGCCTGACTCTTGGGCATTAATCCTTGAAAAGTGCAGAGACTTTACCCTTCAAGAAAGCTCTCTTCTGGCATCATTTCAGCCCAGGCTGGGGACGGGGGTTACTCTCTGAATGCATGTCCAATGTAGGGTTACATAATCTCCTTACACTGAGGTGTTAATTTTCCTCAAATACAGAATTATCCCCTAAAAATATGAAAATCTTGTTTTACTGCATTTATATTAGAAATTATTTGCAATTAAGTTATTAATTAGTTTAGGGATTTGCAAGATCCAAGATCAGTAAGAATGTCTCCAATTAATGTTAAGGGTATAATATATGTAAGACTTAAAATATAGAGGAACGTTTCTAGGGAAATGGTGCATAAATGAGGTAAGTAAGAACATTAAGAATGTTATTATTTATGTTAGAAAAAGTTGGAAGATTACGTGATTTATTTTTCTATAAGGCTTCAGGAGGAAATATGTATTTTGTCTGTTTTCTTTCTTTCTTTTTTTTTTTTTTTTTTGTAGCAAGAGATACAAAACCAGATAGATAGAGAATTTTTGGTCCAAGAGAAGATTTGAGTATAATCGTAGATCTATAAGGCATAAGGTTCTTAGTCAATAAAAATTTGGGCAGTAAGCACTTAACTACACAGTTTTGGCTTCTAGAACTATTTTCCATTCCTGACTTCCCAGATTTACTAAACAATCCTGGTATTTTAATGTATAAGGAGTCCCAACTCACGCAGACCTAAATGCACACACATGGCTGGACGTGGTCATGTGCTAGTTATTAAAATGAGCCTGGACAAAGCTAATTTTCCAGGGCCATGAGGCTGAGGTAAAATGAAGCCGGCCTCTCAGTTTCTGGGGAGAAATAAGGGATGAGATTGCAGGCCAGCAGAGCTCCAGATCTATGGACTCACACTCTCTGGTGTCAGTGATTGCTATAGGGTTCTCGCCCTGGAGGGAACAACAGCTTAAGGCTGATAAGAAGAGGCAGTTGTTCCCCATAAACCAGCTTCTGGAGACCCCAGCTTGCTGGGGTCTGGCACACACTATCTCTTGAGTACAACTCTCTCCCTTGGAGAAAAATGGAGGTGCTGGTGCCATCCCCTCACTTACAATCCTGCCCAGGCCATTTCATGTCTTTTGAGTGGCTCAGCAGAACATGCACCTGAGAATAAAGCTCGGTCCCTTGGCACATCCCGGAAAACCATCCATTAACAATGGGAAATTACCCCTCCCTCCACCCCTTTCATCTTCCCTCTTTTGAATCTTTAAATGGCCAAACCTGCCTCCACCCCATAAAGACAGAGATAAACTGCGGCTCAGATAATTCACTGTCAAAAATATTGAGCACACTTTAGAGGGATGGCAGGAGTCATGGTCTCTTCAAGTGCTGCAGCACAAAAGCTGGGCCGATCAAGATTTTTTGGCAGGCTCTGCATCTAGCTTGTCATACTATATACTGCAGAAGTGCAGTTGGGGATCAGTGTAAATCAGCTGAGAGAGCAAGGAAGCAGTAGGCACAGGCTACGGCAGCAGCGCCGGGGCTAAACAGAAGGTGGCAGCGTTCTAACGTCATCTGCACTCAGCAGATCCAGACACCATCGCCGTGGGCCTGGGGCTCTCTTCTAAATTCCTGATAGGCGGTTTACAGCTTCAGGCTCATCGCAGCAGAATACAGTGATGAGTTTTATTTGGATTTGATACTGGACACTTTGAGGTTCCACTGTCAAAATATCCAGCCAATGGGGAGCCAGGGCACTGGACAGACCATCTCCATCAGTGCCAGAACTTTCTGCTTCCCATTCTTAGTTAAAACTCAGTGTCAAAGGTAATGAACACCTAAAAATGAAGCCTAGAAAGGGACAAGCAGGTTCAGTTTTTCCTGCTTCCCAAAGAACCTTGTGGAACTAATTTGTAATAATGGGCATCCTCTGGATTATAAGAAAACTGTGGTCCAGTATGGATTTGCTTCTGAGAAAGGCGTGAATCCTTAGGTCATAGGTAAAAGCCAAAGAGTGTATGTTTGCTGTAGTGTTGGACTCCCTAGGTTAGTTAGCTCTCAGCTCCACCACTAGCTAGCTTCTGACCTTAGGTCAAATGTCTGGACCTGTTTCTCCGTTACCAAATTGGAGAATCAAATACAGCTCTCTGGAGAGGGTTCTGATGACTTTATGAGATCATGGGTGTAAATCAGTGTCTGGTTTATACTGGCTGTTCAATAAATGTTATCTGTGTGATTATGATTATTATTGACTGTATTGTCTTCCAAAAAAGTTGCATACAGTGTCTAATTCGACTCTTCCGGAGATTCTGAGAAGTAGGTAGGAAGGGCATTCTTATCTTCACTTTATAGTTAGGACCAGTGAGGGTAAGTTAAGTGACACGCCATGTTACAAACCGTGTCCTCTCTCATGGACTTAGTTTTCTCATTTGGTAAATGAGGAAATTAGGCTGGAGAAGGGGCATTGAAAAGCTCGGTCCGGCTCTAACATCGACAGCTCTGTCATACAGACTAACTTACAGCACAGTGAAGAGAGATCCTGAGGGGAGATAGATTGCATTTTAATATTTCTTTATTTATCTATTTTTAAATTAAATTTTATTTTATTTTATTTTGTTTTAGAGAGAGGGAAAAGCAGGGGGAGGGGCAGCAGGAAAGGGAGAGAATCTCAAGCACACTCCCTGCTGAATGCAGAGGTCTACATGGGGCTCCATCTTACCACCCTGAGATGGTGACCTGAGCTGAAATCCTGAGTTGGACTCTTAACCGACAGAACCACCCAGACACCCCTGATTGCATTTTAGTCTTAATGGTAATTTTCTACATAATAAAGATAATGTTTGTTTGTTATGAGCACCCAAGGCTCTTCCTCCTCATGAGGAGCAAGAGAAATGTTGGAACCCAGGGGTCCCATGAAACCTAACGAATGGCAAAAATCAACTCAAAATGTCAGCACTTCACAAAAGAAGCCCTGCAGAATTTTCTACACAGCCAGGCACTTGACTGTATTTTGTAATCCACTGGAGTCCCCAACCATTAACTCCTTATCTGTGAGAGTGCTTCTCCTGAAATTAATCTGACCTAAATTTATCATACGTGTTCTAGAATGAATGTAATTATCGATACACTATTTAAAAGAACAACCTTCCAGAGAGAACAAGCAAACATTAGCAAAAGCAATTCAACTAACACCACTTGCTAAGAAGTGGGGTGTTTTATTTATGACTGCTGTTTTGGTATAATGTCTGAAATCTCCCAATTAATTCATACAACTGCCACATTCAGAATTTTACGTAATGCTTTTTGGATGATCACAGCACATGAGAAACCACACTTCACGTGCGACCTTGGCTATCTTTAAGATCATTGTGAGTAGCTCATCCCATCACCCAGCCATGTTTTAATTGCCACATTGAAGGCAATGCTATAGCTGTATTTTACAGCTTTAAATTAAACCTTTTTGTTTTAATGGCAAGATCTGCCAGAATTCTAATAATTTCGATGTGAAAAAATAATCCATCATTCTAAAATTGTGAAAATAGAAGAGCTTTTCTCACAAACATTCATGGCAAACATCTGAGCTGCCTGTCTTCCTCTCTTTGCAGTAGACACTTGATTTGTTATAATTATTGCTCTCTGGTACCAGGGCAGGCACGAGAGTTATTTTGTGGATCACAACTACAGTTGGGTAGACACCATCACCAGTACTGGGCTCTGAAATCCATCATAGCATTTGCACTGAGGCTACACTTCCCATGGGTTGTTCCAAACTAAGCGCCGTACGTGACTACAACGCTAAAGCTGGCCTGTTCCTAGAAGGCAGAGAATTCCTGTGATGGCCCACTTGGTCTCAAGGACTCCCAAGCATCCTGATTGAATTTTCCTTAGACCACATGACAGATTAAACCTCTTCCATCCAATTTTTTTTTCCTCCTTTGCTACTAATAAAGTCCTTGTACGTCTGGTCCCATCTTGGCATGTGTTTCTTACAAGGTGACCCATAAAGCACCTGGGCCAGAATCATCTTGAATTACTGGTTGAAATATGGCTCTCCAGATCCTACATGAGAGCCCCTCGGTCAGAATGTTCTGAAGCCGGGGAGAGCTTTCTGCATTTCTAAGCAGTTTCTCAGGTTATCATGGCTCGTGTTAAACGCTCAGTGACACTGTCACACCAACACACTTTTTAATTCTTTCATGATCTCACTTCTCTTGTTTCCTGCTTATATGGTTTCTGAAAAGAAGTCCACTGCAATTCTTATCCCTGTTCCTTTTAGGTAGGGTGTTTTTTTTTTTGTTTGTTTGTTTGTTTTTGTTTTTGTTTTTTTTCTCTTCTCTATCTTGTCCTTTCTTTGCTGCATTTTGAATATGATGTATTGATGTATTTAGGGTATGGGATTTTATTGTTGCTGTTTGCTATTTTCCTGCTAGTTACTTCCTAAGCTTTCTGGACCTGTGGTTTGATAATAGTAATTTTTGAAAAATCCTTGATATGGTTATTCTGAACGTTTCTTCTGTTCCAATCTTCTTCCTCTTCTTTTTTTAAAAATTCTTTTGTGATTGCAGTTTTGCACTTGTTCTACTTTATGAAATTATTCCAGTTCTTAGACATTCTGGTTTTTCCTGTTTTCATTTTTTTGTTTTTCCTCTGAGTTTCTGATTAGGAAGGCTCTGTTGACTTGTCATCAAATTCAGGCTCTGTTGACTTGTCATCAAACTCAGCTTTCATTATGTCAAGTCTACCCATGAGCCCACTATGGGCACTTGTTGTTTCAACCACAATGTTTTCTATTTCTAGCATTTCCATTTCATTCTATTTTAGAGCTTCCATCTTCTGGCTTACCTTACCTATCTGCTCTTGCATGTTGAGGACTTTTTCCGTTAAAACTTTTAACATATTTATCATATTTATTTTAAATGTGCATCCTGCTAACTCCAGAAATCTGTGTCATATCTGAGTCTAAGTATGATGACTACTTTCTCTCTTCAGAGAAGAGAGTGCTGTGGATTTTTTGGTTGTTGGTGGTCTTTGTTTTCTTTGTGTGTTTTGCCTTTTGGTGTGTCTTATAATTTCATATCAAAAGCCTGACATGCTGTATCACGTGATAGGAACAGAGGTAAATAAGCCTTTAGTTTGAGAATTTATGTTAACCTAGCTAGGAGTTGTGCTATGTTTAACATTTTCTGTAGATGCCAGGGGCTTCAATTTTCTCTCATGTCCTTGTTTTAATTTCTTCTTTCTCCTTTGGGCTTCCCTAAATGCTCCTTCTCAGAGAGAGTCTATGTCTTATAGTGCTTTCGTTTGGAATATACTGTATTGTGTGGAGACCCTTGTAGGTGCAAGGGGTGTGTAACAGTCATGTCATCAGTAATTTTATGATTGCATCTCTATGTTTTTGTGGGCCTGTGTCTTGGGGCCATAACTTTCACAAATGTTTATATTCCTCTGCCTCCTAATCCCTTGCCCGGCTGCATTTTTGATCAATTTCCTTAAAGTCCTGACCTGTTGACTCAGGGTTTTGTTTTGTTTTTCCTCTTTATCTGACATAGGAAGGCTGGAGGTGGTTGGAATAGAAGAAATTCCCCTCACCCACAAACTAGTAAAAAACTCTGGCAAATCTGTTCCCATGGAGAATAGGCTTTTGTTATGAAGGTTCTGGGTGTGTTTCACAATTTCCTCTTCCCCTTCCCCTGCCAGAGCCACAAGGGGATCTCCCAAGTGTCTTCCTGCAGATACATCAGAGAAATGTGGACCACCCCCAAGGACTGCAGCCCCTAGGAAGTCATAACTCTAACTCAGCTCAGCAATTTATCAAAATTACATGTAAATTTCCTGTCAGTTTTTAGCTTAAGCAGCTCCTGTTCCAGGTAAGCAATTCACAGGTGGGCCTGTAGATGCTCTTTCTTTCTAGATAGCAAGTTAATGATTCCCTGATTGATCTAAGAAAACTCATTGATTTTCACTTCACTTTGGCCAGCTTTTCCATGTTGTAAAGATGGGAGTGATGACTTCCAGGATCTTTTTACCCTAGAGATAAGACATCATAGCCACACCTCCAGTTTCAAAAATCAACAAATATAGATTGATTGTCTACAACATGAAAAATTACCATAAATGATAGGATGATGAGCTAAATACTCTATGTCTGTCTAGAGCTCCATTGGAAATATGAGATATCCATAACTTGCAAATAGCTACAATTACCCTATATCCTCACGTCCAAAGTTTGCTTTTCCTACCAGTTTTTTGGTCTCACAACCTTGGAGTATATAACATCGCAACTCACATTAAGACAAATATTTGAGGTCAAGAAATCTGCTTAGTTTGAAACTCTAGAAAAGTTTCACACCTGACTTACTCATCTGAAATGTAGCTTCTTCTAAAACTTTCTAGCATTCTGTGTTAATCCTTAGTATAGTAATTAACATATATACATTTCTATCTTCTCACTAACCCGCAAGTGCCTTGAGGGAAGAACTTATTTTATTTATACTTGTATCTCTAGGATATGAAAAACTACCAAATAGAGCGACCCAATAAGTATTTAACAAAAAAAAAAAAAAACAAATAAAGATTGCTATTATTAGATAGCTTCTATTTACAAATTAATAAATAGTTTGATCACATTTCCTTGACTAGAAACCCTTTTTAATGAAAATACAGGAATTAAGATAAGTACATGTAAAATAAATATACTAAATAAATAAATATACTAAATAATAAGATAAGTTACAGGCAAAAAGCCTCTGTAACCTTCAGCCTCTATATTAATTTAAAATTTGTGGGGTATGAAATAATGGTAGACAATATCTACATGCTAACTAGTCATTTATTTATAAGTTAAAGATTCTCCTTAATATCTTCTACAAGATTTTGATTATTACCAATTTTAAATTATCTTACTCTTCCTGGCACTCATATTTTGATCATGCAAATCTTATGTTTTGTCATTCAGTTTCATCAGTAATTTATTAAGCATAGATTAATAACAGTTTTCTTATAATTGCTGTGCTAAAATAAGAAAATATTTATGTTCTCTTGTTTTTAACTAACTTTAATATTGTAGGTACAGACAGACTAGGAAAATAAGAGTCACCTAAGATGGAAAATGTTTTGCAGGAAAGGTTCATAGTAGAGCTGGTGTGAGTTGACATTTTGAAAAATGAAAATGTTATTTAAATAGAACATACATACATAAAAATGCACAGATAATACTTGTACAGCTCAATGAATGTACATAGTGAAGTGAAAAACAGTAGAACAGGCATACAGAGCAAAAAGCAACATAACAACTATAACCCAAAGAACACCTGCTTGGCCTTTTAAATTATCAAATTATCACTCTCCCCAAATTCACCATTAACCTAATTTCTAATATCATAGATTAGGGTTTTTTTTTCTATTACCATACATTAGTTTTTCCTCTTTTGAAATTTCATTGGTATAACTGGATTTATTTAAATAGACTTATTTTAAGTTGAGTCTAGGCAGGTAGAAGATAGAGAAGTGTGGGAGATTCCAAGCAAAAGGACTTGACCTGAACAGAGATGGAGGGATCAAAACCTGTTTTATTTATTGGTTGCATCCCATTTATCTTGGGTCTTTTCCTACACTCGGAAGGCTAGGTATTTATTCTTCACTAGCTCTCTGCCTGCCCACTTTGGACACATTTCTCATGAAGTGGAACCGAGGTAATCACATTTTCCTCTTTTTTCCTCTGTTTGCTTTCAATGTGCATTGTGTTTATTTTATAACAACATCAGTATGTCCCATCTTGGATTGTAAACTCCTACAAGGCAAGGGTTGTTTAATTAGTTATCTAAACTAAATTTTAAATAATTTAATGTATTATACAGGCTCATGAGTATGCTTTAAGGTATTTAATGATATCTTTTTGATTATGATAGCTTCATATAAAAAAGTGGAAGTTATAGGAAAAAAAAATTAAAAAAATAAAAATAATAAAGTGGAAGTGATGAACTAAGCTTTTAGCAAAAATCTCAATGTGATGTGATGTGATGTGTGTGTGTGTGTTGTGTGTGTGTGTTTGACAAGAGTCATGGTTTTGGAACATTTAAAAGTTATTTCTTAGAAATTTTTAAGAAGCCTTTATTTTTCTAAGGACATAACTTTTACCCTTTCATCATTGTTACATTTATATTTATGGTGCTTACATTTTCACTCTGGGCTTCAGTTTTTCTTTTCTTTTTTTTTTTTTTTTTCAGTTTTCCTTTTCTTGTGATATGCTTTCCTATAATATTTACTAGTCTTAATGAATACCAGAAGCAATAGATCATGTACTTCAGACTTTGCAAGGCCCTTAAATTAGCCAGAAAACCCTTTCCTCTCTCTTCCTAAAGAAATTGGGTGATGTCTATGGATTTTTTGAGCTCTGATCTTGGCTGTGCAAAAATGCCTATTAAAAAGTCCATGTTATTTTATAATATGTTTAATTTAGCCAAGCAAGTGAAGATCATCTTTTTCCCATTTGGAAATGCTTGGCTCAATGAAAGGATTGAGTTCATGTTTATTTTTTCGTCTTACCTGAGTTTCTTAAGTCTGAATCCATCACTGTGATATATTAAAGTATTGTTGCGGTATCTCCATGTTAAAGAGCTATTTAGGGCAACAGTAAATGTCTTCATGAATTGTAATCATGTAACTAATTAATATTTGTTGGCTGCCTGAATAGTTCTGGCTCTGTTGTAATCACCTTATTAATTCATTTAACATTCTCAACAACACTATAAAGTGAGTATAATCTTCATCCCCATTTGGCACATGAAGAATCTGAGATACACAAACACTGACTTGACACCTTTTAAGTGGTAGAATTTGAACTCCAACCCAGGCAGTGTGACTATGAAGCCTGTCTCTTAACAAAGCCATAATCAATGTGTAAGATTGAAGACTATCAGTTAGAAGCCATATTAAATTTTTTTGAAAAATCAAACTTGTCTTAAAGTGTCTCCATAACCGAGTTCCTATCGAGTTGCTATCATGTATCCCTACTATACCAATTGAAGACATGTTCCCTGAAATTTGAGAATAGGGCAAATGTTCCAGTGCTAAACTTTAGTATAAACAAATAAATTATTACTGTGACCATTCAGAGAGATAGGAATGCCCAATGAACAAAAATAAAGACAGCTGAACATAAGACATGGCTGTTAAATCAGGCTTTCAAGTGTTGAAAGGATTTAAGTAGTCAAGGAGAGAGAGAAAGAGCATCTCAAAAAAAGATGAAAACTGATGAACACAGTTGTGGTGAGAGCTCACTTGGGTTGTCAGGATCCCTACAAGGTGACCTGAGTGGGAGATGAAGTGGGTAGGTGTGAGGAGAGAGGAAGGATAAAGAAGAAAGTACACAACACAACCAGAAAGGTGCAAGATGAAGCATCAAACATGTTATCATGTATTCTATCTATGAAAAGGGTGATTTTTTGAGTGTGTACAAAAGTACTTATAATGTATTTGGAGCTTATACAGAATTGTTTAGCATTGCTCATGGTCTCTCATGAGTCTAGTGGCATCACTAGGATCCTAGATGTTTTCAAGAGTGTGTCCATATCTGTTTCTAAGTGATTTTTCCATTTCTGTTCTCAAATTTTGTGGCTTCAGACATTTTCACATTGCCTATTAAATTTAATCAATCTATTTGTAATTCACTTATAAAGAAGGTACTACAAAGCCCTACATGATACAACCTACAGATAGTGGAATAAACAAGCATTCCATTTTTCCTTTCCTTTTGGTGTTTTCTTTTCCTTCACTGGTTGACAGGTTTTCTTCAATGTAATTTTTATTTTTGGTGGAGTTGAAGTAGAGGAGTGGGAGGACAGAGAGATGATGTAGGAGTAAAACCTTAAAATAGACAAAGGACACTGCTGTGGATGCTCTTCAAATGTAAGTGTGCACACCTTCATTAGCTATTCCAACTCATCACCAGACTGGCAGCAGGGGGCATGAGATTTCTCCTGAGCGGGGCTCATGACCTGCTTAGCACAGCAGATAGAAGGTTGGAAGCCTATGGTGTCCTCACATCTGCAGGATGGAGATAACGATAGTCTGAGGACAGGTTTCAGACAGCAACTTGATTGGAAAGAACTGGTTGTGGCTGCTTATCGGCATTTAAATCCCCCTTATGTCTAGAGGAAGAAATTCTCAGGAAAAAAAAACCTGTAATATACAGTATATATTAATAGTATTAGTATATGATTATTCAACTTGCAGCTTCCTAATATAACAAAATGTGAATTTCAAACATCCCTTCTTCACTCATGCAAAAACTAGTTCACAGTGGATAGCCTTCCCACATTTTCTTCTTTTCTTCCTTTTTAAAGGTACTTTAGGTTTTGCTAAAACTAATTTAATACTGTTCCAACCCATTGCCTCAAGACCTTATGGTCAGTTTCCAAGATGGAGCAGATGCAGTTGAGAAGGTATTTTAGGCTGCTATTTATCATTCCTGGAATTAAAATCTCAACAAAGGACATCTGGGGAGCCTGGTCAAACACTGTTTTAGAAGTGAAGATGTCATATTTCCATCCTGTTTGTTCCTTGGGCCAATCCTTCAGGCCAGCGCTTCTCACAGAATGCCCCGGAGACCCCCAGCATCAGCATACTTAGGAGCTTCTTAGGAATAGATATTCTCCAATCCCATCCACACTTACTGAATCAAACACTCTGTGGGTGAGGCCCAGAAATCTGTGTATTGGTGAAGCTTCTAGGTAAGGGAACATTTTCTGCAGTGTCTGCATCTAAATTTCCTTTTAAGGAAAATAGAGAGAATTAAACTTGATCACTATCCAGGTTCATCTAACTATTAAGAACCTAAGATTCTAAACTTTTCTAGGGCTCTATCTACTATTGACCAAAAGAAATATGGCTAATTTAGCTTGGGGAAGCAGTCATCTTGAAGTGAATTAAGAATGTCTGACTACTGAGTTGATACATGGCACCTAGTAGATCTCCCTTGAAACATTAAGACTTCTAGAATGTTACTAACAATTTCTTTATCCATATTATAATAAACAGATCCAGTACTACAAAAAAAGCTTACTCTGTCAATAACACTCAGGATTGTGTATGCTGTTTATAATAATTCTTTTTTCCTGTTTTTATCAAGAAAGAACATGGGGCGATTGGATGGCTAGTTTTTAGTGATCTGGGGAAGCTCAGAGTTCAGGACTGTATTTGGCAGCTACTGGATAAAAATCATTAAGTATTTAAAAGCATTTAAGATGTTAGCTGAAGATAGAATTAAACAGTTTTGACTATAACCATTAGAAGCTCTGAAAAATATGAGCAGAGAAATGCTCGAAGAGAAACACATCTTTGGTCCTGGATGGAAACTGCCACATGATTTAAAAGTGGGTATTTGAGAAATAAACACTTTTTCAGCAAAGAGCAAAAGCAGCTGCAAAAATAATCACCCTCTTTAGAAGCCAGAGCTCAGAAAAGATGTCAGTTTCTGTTATCTTTGCCAGGGGAAGAGCACACCCACCCTCCCAGCAACCCAGCCTACTGCACAGGGTGGGGCTCTCGGGTGCCAGAGAGGGAAGGAGCTCCAGGCAGCTGGAGAATAGATGGAAGAAAACAATACAGTGCATTAGACAACCTCATTCAGAAGTATAATCTGGTTTGCACTGGAAAAGATTCCTGTAGCCATTCCTCATCTGTATCCCCACAAAATAACAAAAGTGACATTTACTCTGTTCTGTAAGCTCCTTATGGTTGTAAAAACTTATTCTGGGTGCCTCTGACCCTGTATTTTGGCAGCGGTGAAGTTTTACTTGGGTCTCTGTTTTCCACATACGATTCATATATTGAACTAGGTAAACTTGATTTCTTTATGTTGATGTTCATTGAGAAAGAAATGGAAAGTGACAGGCTTATCTTTCTTTACATTTTCTACTAGCGCCACTTTGAACCTGATTTTGTGTTTCAGTCAAAATCAAATATTAACTGGAGGGTAAATGAAGAATAATTTGCCAAGGCCTGGACCTAAACCTGTATCTCAGTAAGAAAAGTTTGATACCCTCGCATAGGTATCTGCTCAAGGACCAGTTAATTTTAAGTGAGTTGACTTTGCCTAGAAAAATTTAAAATCAGGATCTTTGCAAAGTAAGCCTGCATTTTTTTAAAGATTTTTATTTATTTATTCATGAGAGACACACAGAGAGAGAGAGAGGCAGAGACACAGGCAGAGGAAGAAGCAGGCTCCACGCAGGGAGCCCAACGTGGGACTCGATCCCAGGTTTCCAAGATCACACCCTAGACTGAAAGCAGCTCTAAACCACTAAGCCACCCGGGCTACCCTAAGCCTGCATTTCTATGAGCATTTTGGGGTGTTCGTAGCCACAGTTCCTTAAGACCCATGTGAAAGTCAAATGTAAATCAGTGAAAGGCTAAATCCTTAGTTTACTTTTGTTAAGAAGGCTAACCAGTGTGATGCAAAGAGTGGACTCTTGATTCATACAGCTTCCTAGCACCGTTGTGGCCCAACCCTGAGATGATTTGCAAATTACTTAGCCTTCTGTGCATTATGGAATTACATTATAAGCTTTAGCAAATACAGCTGCTGTAAAAACTAAGTGAATGTTTCTTATTTGATGTGATATCCACTTTAAAATGTGCTCAGTGTATATTGGTTATCTTCCTTTTCATAAAAAGAATGGTTTTGAGTTCTACAGAATTGTGTTATAGCTATTTCCTTCCTTCTTTCCTTCCTTCCTTCCTTCCTTCCTTCCTTCCTTCCTTCCTTCCTTCCTTCCTTTCCACACCCCCCTTCTCCCTCTTTCTCTCCCCTCTCTTCTTCCCCTATCACCTTTATAGAAACTTGCTTTAAGAACTTACAAACAGCTGGACACGGAGCTGGATAATGAACATCACTGATGTGAGTGACATGATTCTAGTTGTCAAAGAGTTCATGGATTCTCTGACTCTGACATATGATCAATCTGTGGGTGAGAGCTCTGAATGGAGAAGGTGGCAGGAGAACTGGGTAGGGAGTTCACCTGGAAGACAGTGCGGAAGAGTGTACTGGAACCAGGGAAGGATTGATGAAAGGGATGAAAGAAGCTATGTGGGATTTTTAGAGACATTTACATATGATTGAAGACCATAGTGCAGGTGGGGAATTTAAAAGAAAAAAAAAAAGCCAAAATGAAGAACTTAAATGGAATCAATGATAATGAGCCTTCTAATTCTAAACTGACGTGTTTTGGGTTTTATCTTGCAGGAGATCGGGTGTCATTGAAGGGTTTCATTGGAGAAATGACATAATTCGATCTCCATTTTTGAAAAATATCTGGTCTTCTTGGGTAGGAGGGATTAGAGCCAAGGTTTTTAACAGGATCCACAGCCCATAGAGATCATTTCACAATCTTCAGAGGTCCAAAGACCTGAATTACATGCATGATTTTCTGTGTACATGTATTTACATCTTGTTTCTCCCCACCCCCCCTTGGAGGATCAGATTTACTGGAAAGGTCCAGCAGTTAAAAAGTAATATTTGTGAAGCCCATTCATTTAAAAAAACAAAACCAGAAACCAGTAGAAGGAAGATCATTTAAGAAGCCATTGTTCTTTCTGGGTGAGAGATAATAAAACAAATTAAGGTAAACGAAAGGTCAAGAGGAGAGTCTGAATTTGAGACTCTTTCGTAGGAGCCATATAGAGGACTAAGTGTCCATTTGGGCGTGGGGGATGAAAGAACAGGAGGGTTTTGAAAAGACTCCCAAATCCTTACGTGAGTGTCTCTGGTGAAAGTAATGATGAGAGAGGAGCAGGTCTTCAGAACATATAGTGAGATCAGTCCTGGGAAGTTTGATCTGAAAAGTTAGTGCTGTATCCAGTAGATAGACACAAGGAAGACGCACATCAAGATCTGGAATGGCGGAAAATCTTAACTGAGGAACACTCAAAAGCTTTAAGAGTTTAAGAAAAGGAGATGATAAATGAAACAAAGGGGTCATCACACAAATAGAAAATAGGGTAGAGAAAAAGTGCCCAAAATGTTCTGGAGCCCACTTCTCCCTTACCTGTATGGAGCAGAAGGAAGAAGGAGGAAAGTAGGGAAATGGGTTTCAGAAAATGGATTTTAGAAAAGGTAATCCAGCTTATGAATCACAGGGGCCCATCAGTTGCCCTGTATTCTGACAAATCAGTTTGGTAACTTCTCTCTTGAGGATGACTCAGTAAGTGGTTGAGTAAAGAAGCTGGAATTGTTTTCTTTTTATATTCCTTTCCCTTTGGTTCCCTCCTTTCTGAACACTTTTAATCAGTAAGCTTATAAGATTATGATTCCTCAGGGATGCAGTTGTCTTCCTTAGAGCTACTTGCCAAAGAAGCATCTTTATTCAATTCTCACCCACTGTGGGTCCTCAAGCGGTCTAGGTAAAAATGATTTCTCTATTTTCTTAATGACCATGTTGTTAATGCCTACCTATGTTGCATACTGCCTTAAGTCACATATGGATGATATTTATTGAAAGTCAGTACTTTGAGTGGCTTCAGAACCATACAGCAAGAACACAAATCCCAACCCTTCCACTTACTAGCTACACCACATCACACAAATCCTTAACCTCCCCGTGTCTCATCTCCTTTGCCATTAAATGGGGATGCTGATTACAACAGAACTGTAGTGAAGATTAAATAAATTGATGTAAAATTGTAAAATGGAAAATGCTTGGATAGTATCTGGTACACAGTAAGAGATCAATAAATGTTAGCTTTCATCTCGGTATTTCTGTGCAGCAATAAAATGTGGCATGTGGTAAGAAGGTCTTATTTCTCACACATCTGTGGATAATCTAAAGGAGCTCTGTTCATCTCAGTTGGGTTCACTAACTTGTCTGTGCAGTGGCCAATAGCTGCCTGGTCTAGGTTAGCAGCTCCCAGCAAGCCTGCCTCAACCTGCAGTTCTAGGAGTTGGCAAGGTCATTCTGCATTTTTGTTATTTATCTTCCTTGAGCAAATGGGCTACCAGAGTATGTTCTTCAAACAGTGATTGGAGGAGGTAAGAGTGCATGCACAACGAAACAGGAAGAACTTCAGGTCCCTGCTTTCATCTTGACTGGTAATGTGCCATTAGACAAAGCGATTTTTTAAGGCTGAGCCCTAGGGCAAGGAGCAGGGAAATATATTCCTCCATGAAAGCAAAGAGAATGATGAAACTGAATAATTTTGAACAATAATTTAAACTATTCTAGCTATAATTACCTTATGTATCTGTAAGATGAGTTCTTGGTTTTTTGTTTTGTTTTGTTTTGTTTTTCTCAGTGTGCCTTATAAAAAGAACTTTGGGACTGTCTGTATACCTAGCATTGATTCTTGCCCTTAATAAGATCTGGAATTTTAGAGCTGGAAGAGATAAATACAGTTTTATTAATTACATATATTTGTTGATAGTTTGATTGATTGAGCTATTCATCATGGATTCAAAGAATATGCTTCAACATTATCACTAGACCAGCAGTCATGGGTCATTTATTATCATTGTTAGTTGCTACCATATATTAAACTAATTTGCATTCAGGGGATAGAAGAAGAGATTTATATGAAGTACTAATAATATTTTTCCCCTTAGATAAATCTGACATTCATTCCAGTTTCTTTTGGAATAAAAACCACTTCTCATATATAGTTATGTGTTACTTTCCATGTGGTAAAAGAAGTATGTTGTAGTTTGAAAGTTGCAAGAATCAAGCAATCCCTTAATTTTAATCTCCATTTTAAATACTTTAAAAATAGAGTATAAGAAGGGAATTCAGCAACTCTTAAAAATAGAATAGGATAAAATAAATGACCACAAGTCCCAAGAAGGAAACAGAAGTATTTTCTTTAATTCAAATTCTGGCTTTCAGAGCGTTGTCTATCTGTACTCAAAATAACTGATACTATTATAATTTTTATGCCAAAAGAGTCAGTTCATCTCCTTTTGATTTTAGACAAAAATTTCACAGTTGAAGTCATTACACTGAGTTAAGTAATGTGTCATGATATACTGTTTTAGACATTCTACTAATAAAGAAACATTTGGCCAATTTCAGTCAATATATAACTAAAACTCATTCAGCAATCCACCAGACAGGATTTTCTGGAAATAATCTTATCTGAACCTCTATCAATACATATTCATACGATGCATGTGAAATGTCAAAGTATAATGCCAGGTAAGAATCCTTAAATAAAGATGGTAATATTCCTAAAGCAATTCTCTGATCTGTCACTCATTCTTTTTTTTATGCAGTGATCCAAAATATAGTTTCTAAGAGCTGTGATAATATAATTCAGTTACAAATAAGACATGATTTAGCATTGCATAGAATTAACCCTATGTCCTTTTATTATATAAACATTTACCAATAATTTAACTTCAAAAATTAATGTTTAAATATATAATAGGTTTGCATTTTGCTTTATGCCTTCTGTTTTAGAAATTTGGGGTGGAGAGTAAACACATTTTTGACAATGAAATATCAAACCTTATATTGGGCCATCACCCTACAATAAATGGCAGTCTTATAAATGTTAGAGATGTGCATATTTTTAAAGACTTATTGGATTTTAATGACATCTCTGTGGATTCAAGTTATGGAGACAGCTACCATACAGAGAAGAGAGGTTACAATTTATAAAACGAGAGTAATTCCATAGTAGAATTTTTCTCCTGTCTTTTCCCTTTCATTTTGTAAAACTGTTTTTGCATATCACCTCTGACTTTCTTTTGTTTTCCTCACCTGAATGATGATCATTATTGATGCCAGTAGGATTACAAGGATATTGACATGCACACATAGTGAAACTCACTTCTGGCATTCAACTTACATACATTTTTCTGCCTCCTTTTTAATTAAAAGTATTCTGTGATTTCTTTTTTTTTTCTTTTTTTTTTTTTTTTTATGAATCCTTCTGGATTGTACCACATGAATAGTTTTTGTGTTGGAAACTGGTAATTACAGGGCAGTTCTTTTGTAGATAAATTTAGGGGCGATTACTCTTGCTGTGGGCCAAATCCTCTGGCTTCTGAAGATTTCAGCTCCTGAGTTCCTGCAGCTTAAGTCTGCATGCTTCACCTGAAGAAAAAAAAACTCCAGTAGATGCCTGTTCAGTCTGCTTTGTACATGTGATAAAAGAGGACCGAATGCAATAACTTTTGGGGGGTATGTTGGTTAGTCAAGAGAGAAGGCAGCTGACAAAGGAAAAGAAAGAAACTAAGTGCAGACACTAAAATAATTATATATCTGTCAATTCCCTTTTTTTCCTGTTAAACACTCACCTATTTTTTTCCCTGTGAAAAGTTCATTTAAAGCTGTCTCCCTCCAGCTATATGAAAAAGCCCACAATGCATTCAATAGTATAATACAAATCCAGAATGTTTTCAAATTTCCCTCTTTTGTGGGTTTTGAGATTGACAGCTCTATAATTAGAGATAACAAAGAAGAAGGGAATTAATCAGATTCAAATACAGGGCCCAGTCAGAAATCTGGAATGGGGAATAGGGAGAGAAAGGAAACCAAGGGGTATAAATCATATAATCTTATTGTAGACTGGAAAGTTAGATGTTCAGATTTTATGCAGCTAGCTATTTGTTTAGAATTATAGAGCTCGTTAGATGTTCAGATTTTATACAACAAGCTATTTGTTTAGATTTTATGGAACTAGTTAGATGTTCAGATTTTATACAAAAACTAGTAGGTCACAGAACCTAAAAATTGATTCTCAGTCTCCAATGTATATTTTTTGATCTGAAATAAAAATTTGGTCCAATGTTCCCTCAAATACTTGGTACATTAAAATGTCCCTGTTGCTAAATAGTCTACTGGCTGCAGGTTAATTAAATATAGCTCTCTTCATCTGAACAAAAGACTTGGAGACTGTGACCCAAGCATCCTGCTGTATATGGGAGGGAGGGATATACAATTTTTTTTTTTTAAAGCAAAAATCACTGGCTTTCATCCCTGGGAACTCTTTTTTTTTTTTTTTTTCAGGATGTGTTCTTTCATTCTTGTTCAATTAAATTAACGTATGTGGTGTTCTACAAGATGAAAAAAATCTTCATGTAGAATATATTTCTGCTTTTTAATTTTTTACAGTATCTGCCATATTTGTATTGCATTGTGTTTGCTTCTACTTGTTTTATTTACTTATTTGCATCTTAGATACTTCCTATTTAGAATAATAGATTTTGATGTCTGATCTTCCATCATCAAGGAAACCAATGGTGGTAATAGTGCTACAAGTTACATAGGTGTTTCTTTTGTCATTTATTACCCATCAATGCAAATCACTTGTCAAAACGCTAATTGTGTGGGGTACAACTCTGGCAAATTACTCTAAGGAATCATGCACAAAATTTAAGTAAATAATCAGGAAACTTGAATTTTAGTTATAGACTCTGACATTGTTTACACATGCTTACTAATTAATTTCAAATATTTGTTAACAATTCAGATCTTTATAATGCACATATTAAAATTTATTGAGGATGATTAGCAACCAAAGCATAGTAATATGATATAAGCTCCAAGAACTCTTAAGAGAGAAATAGTGGGCCCTGAAGGTACGGATAGAAGCCATTAATTTTATCTAGAATGAGTAGGAAACGCATCAGAGATGGAAAACTTGTAGCTCAGAATTTTTGAAAGACAGAAATTCCTCAGCCATTCAAAAGGCAAAAGGGAATTCCCTTCACCAAGAGAAATCAGCTTGGTCAAAACCAGAGTGGATGTGAGAGTGAAAGACAAGCAGTCAGAGAGGCTTCTACCTACAGATGCAGTTACAGACGTAGATATTCCAAAAGATACGGAGCTGCCAGTGACAATGACACTGGAAAGGCTTGATAAATTGGAAGGTCTTTAATTGGGGCCAGGAGTTTCCAAAGTTTAGCGTCACAAATTCACAAAGATAAGTTTTGTGCTTAATGCTAGATATAGCGTCAGGTGTGAGAAAAAAATATTTCTCTCCGCAGGATTTTGTGTTGCTGTCATTAGTACTCTTTCAGTTCTTGTTTGTTTGTTGTGTATTTGTAGCTTTCATGGTAAGCTACCCTCTTCCCATTTTTAAGAAAATAATGAACACTAAAAAATAAATAAATAAAATAAAATAATAATTAATGAATTGTCAGTGCATGATTCACATCGAAGAAGATTCAGTAGCACCTTTGCTATTTTCTCTGACCTTGAAATCTTATAAGAGAAAAATGATTTACATGTTTTCTTTCCAGGAGCTATACAGGAGCTAGGGCCAACTAGTAAATCAATTACACTGCATTGGCAATAGATAATTTAAGACGAGACTTAGGGTAAGGTTATTGACTTGGTATAGATCTGTGATCCAGTCTTCATTAAAAAATAATAAATTAAGCATCAAAGTGTTCACTTCGCTCGTATCATTCAAATGACCCAAGTTTCCCGGAAGACTAGGTACACATAACCACGAGAGGTCAAAATACTCCCCTCTCACCTTTCAGTTCCTGTAAGTAAAGTTAAACGTCTTTATTGCTAAGAGTATGTGTGGTTTTAAAATAGGATTCTCTAGTACCTCCATTACTTTTGCCATTCTTTATCAGATTCCTTCCTCTTTATCAAACTCATTTGCAACCCTTATCTATTCTAATTTACTTTTCAAGCTACCTCTTGTTTTGTGCTTCTGTTGATTTGTTCATTTTCTCCTTTTACCTTTGGATCATTCTTTCTGCCCCTTTATCTTCTGTTCTTTTCGATGTCTGATCTTCTAATAATATTTTTACTGTTTGTTTTTTTTATGTTTATGCCTGGATAAATTTTAACCTCCTAAAGCTTTATGTAATCTTCAACATTTAGCCTGGACCTTGTTTTCATTTGAGGGTTTGAAAATATTTTTAAACTTATTGCTTTTCATTCTTTAATCCCTCATTTTCTCTGTGACTTAGTAATACATTGGCTTAGATGATTTATTTCACAAACTTGACTCTAAATACGAGTATGTAGAAATTTTACAAGCTGAGTTTTATAGGTAGCTTTATTACTACACCTTCAAATCAAAGACCTTTCAGAATTAGCCATGTGGTCGCTGCTTCCTTTCCCTCAACAACAGGCGGTGAGTTTATATATAAGCTACTTTGAGGAGACATAATCAATATTAATCCCAATAAATAAAATGTGAATTACCAGAATTTAATAGAAACCAATTGTGACTTTGAATGGCTTGGGAATATTTGCTTGCTACTTGACAAGGTTACATAATAGAAAATAATGTACCTAAGGCATTTTATCAATTCCCTTAGCTGAGCATGTGAAGTTTCTTTGAGTCAGCCCAGCTTAGAAATTAATTTTCCATGCATACAGATGGAAGACCAATACTGTATTCAAACCATAAATTTGGAGACAGAAAGAAAGATCTTTGAAGGTTCTATTAATCAGCCAATTAAATTGAAATTGAATGTTCCAGAATGTTTTTGGCACTAAAGAGAATTGGTTGAAGGAGAGGGAATTTGACACATGGTGAGAATTTTTCAAAAGGGATGCAAGCTCAAATTTATAGGCAGATTGTTGCTACCTACATCACTGAAGTAATTTATGGAAAATACAATGCTACATCTGAAAAAGTGAGTATAGAGAGTATGTCATCATTCCCATTTTAAAGTCTGAAAAAAGTACTATTGGTCATTTAAATTATTTTGAACTTATATAGATTTTCCTTACATTAATTCAAGAGTGTCAGCAAGCCCATTTTCATCACTGGATTTCACTGTAAGAAATTTCACTTACAGACATAAAGCTGCTTGAGCAAAATAATTTTCAAATCATAAAACTATGTTTGATTTCTCTCTTTGCAGAGTTGCTAAAAATAATAATCTATACCAATAAATTCTAAAGATAAGGGCAGGAAATACCACTAAATAAAAATATTTTGTAAAAGTGATATACCTGGTAATCACAAGAGTAATTCCTCTGTTGCTGAAATATCATTCATAGGCCTTAATTTAGTTATATTTATTACCATGGGATTCATAAAACTCCTCCAAGTTTTAGGGATCTTTTAACACAAAAATTATTTGGGAAGAAATAGAAATGGTTAAACTTTTTTATGGATTACCTGTTTTTATTTTATTTTATTTTTTTTGAGATCAGATTTTATAATGTGTGATAATGTACCCACATTTAGAGTCTAACATCAAACATGTAACACTTGAAATTGTCTTTCATTTGCTTTATGATTTTCTCCCTTGGGATTTAGCTTACCAGTACAGAAGCAAAGATTTCAGATAGATCATAAAAAGCTTATTGAGTTCTTTTTATTACTTTTCCCTTGTTTCCTAGTTCTTCCTGTTGCATAGTCAGCAGGTGGTGAGTTTTTTTGTATGATATTATATCAAATATGTTAGGTGTTCCTAAGAGTTGGGAAATTTTGGAATTAGGACAATACCTCAACCCCAAAACGGGCTACGCATTTGCTGTTTCATCAAAGGTTGTACGTGTTTCAGTCAAACACAAAAAAGAAAATCAGTACCTTTCTAGTTAATATATAGAAACCCAGCACCAAAATTAGTTAAGAAGTGGAGCAAAGGAAAAAAATAATAATAATGAAAAGAAATGGAGCAAAGAAACAAAAAATACAAAGAAACAATAAAAATGTCATTCTCCAGGAATGCATTTGGTCATTTTCAGACAAAGCTAATGGTTCAAACTCACTATAAATTCTCAACACCTTCTATTTTACCCACTGCTCATTCCTGTGACTGATTCTGAAATTCTAAGTTCAAGTAATCATATATGACCACAAAACAGCTTCCAAGGGGCAGAGACTCAATGTAGTCTCTGTTTAGAAACTAGCTAGACATATCGCTAGTTTCAGGTTTGCTTGTTTGTTTTTTCTCTTGGAATAATTGTACTCTCTTGATTGTGTAGCACCCTCTTGCCTGTGATTAAAATGTCTATATCAGGTTTTCTTTGATTATTTTCTCCCCTTATCTTCTGAGTAACTGATCCCCTGTAACAGAAAAATCAGACTATTAACATATAGGTTATTTACAGTTAAATAATTTAATCTATCTTTTTAGAAGTTGACTATAAATACAGCCTTTATATCTTCTACTGATATTCAAGTTTATCTACTAATTGAAAACCTAAAAACTCTTCATTGTATGTGCATGAAAGGTGGCAGCATATGCCAGTCCTATATATGCCTCTTTGGCGTCAGGTATATTTTGAGGTAAAGGCACTTGAAAAAGAGCAAATGAGAGAAGAATGTTCTGAATTTCCCTTTTATTCCTGAAAGCAGCAGATAAAAGTCCTATGTGAAAGGAGCCCTCCCTAAACCGAGAGGAAAGAATCATTCTTATCACCAGAAATGGGGTGTCAGGGCCAAGAGGAATCTGTACAGACTTTTTTAAAAGATTTTTTTAAAAAGATTTTTTACTTATTTATGAGACACATAGAGAGAGAGAGAGAGAGGCAGAGAGGCAGAGGGAGAAGCAGGCTCCCTGCGGGGAACCTGATGGGGTACTCAATCCCAGGACCTCAGGATCACGCCCTGAGGGAAAGGCAGATGCTCAGCCACTGAGTCACTCAGGTGCCCCCAAACAGACTTTGTTTTAAAAAAAAAATCAGAAAACAAAAACTGTACCTCTATTAGTTTCCTATTTATATTTCACTTACTTCTTAATGGTATCTTCTTTTTGTTCAATCTGGTAGAAAAGCATTTAGATTTGGCACTTGCTTCAGTCTGCATTTCCTTAAAGTGCTTCCAGGTCAACTCAAAACATAAAATAAATCTGGATTAGTCTGGTTCATGTTCATGTGACACTCAGTCTAGCTGATATTTAAGGGGGTAGGGGTAAAGTTTTACCTCCCCTGCATGTGTATGGTGGAAAAACTTAGAAAAGTGAGTAAAACGAGCTCTGAATCCACATTTACTGTCTTTCTTTTAATTATCAAAAGACAGGAGGTAACAAGTGTTGGTAAGGATATGGAGAAAAGGAAAATCTTGCTCATTGGTGGGAATGTACCTTGGTGGACTACTATGGAAAACAGTATGGAGGTTTCTCAAAGTATTAAAAATAGAACTGCCATATGATCCAGCAATCCCACTTGTGGGTATATATCCAAAGGAAATGAAAACAGGATCTTGAAGAGAGAGTCACACTCCATGTTCATTGTAGCATTATTCATAATAGCCAAGATATGGACACAACCTAGGAATCTGTTGATGGATAAATATATATACTTAATGTATATATGTATGTCTGTGTGTGTATATATATATATACACACAGACATTCACTCACATACAATGGAATATTATTTAGCCTTAATAAAGAAGGAAATCTTACCATTTGTGACAGTGGGGATGACACAGGGGAATGTTATGCTAAATGAAATAAGGCAGAGAAAAAGACAAGTAATACACAGTCTCACTTATGTGAACCCTTAAAAAGAGGGCAAACTCACAGAAATGGGGAATAGAAGGCTGGTTGCTAGGGGACTGGGGCAGGGGAAGAAGTGTGGATGTTGGTCAGAGAATATAAACTTTCATTGTGAAGATGAATATGTTCCGAAAATATATAGGGTTGTGACTAAAGGTTTTTTTTTTTTTTTTTTTTATTTCAGCCTTACTGAAGTTTAAATGACATATAAAACTATAAGATATTTAAAGTGGAGATCGTGGTGATTTGATATACGTATAGACTGTGAGAGAATCCTCCCCGATCTAGTTAATTAATATATTCATCACTTCATTTTCCTCCTACTCCTCCTCTCCCTCCTTCCCCTCCTCCCCCTCTCCTCCCCCTCCTTCCCCTTCTCCCCCTCTCCTCCTCCTCCTCCTCCTCCTCCTTCTTCTTCTTACTCCTCTTCTTTCCTTCTTCTTTGGTGAGAATACCTAAGATCTACTTTCTTTGCAAATTTCAATTATACAATACAGTGCTATCTATAGTTAACATTATTACATTAGATCGCAGACCTTATTCATCTGGTAGCTGAAAGCTTGTACCTTTTACTAACCTTTCCAGATACCTACTCCCTTTTGCCCCCCAGTTACTGGCAAGCCCTTTTCTACTCTGTTTCAATGAGAATGAGTTTGACTTTTCTTTGCTTTAAAAAATATTTCACATACCATGCAATATTTGTCTATGTCTATGTGGCTTATTTCGTTGAACATAGTTGATCTTAAGTTCCATCCATATTGCTACAAACAGGAGGATTGCCTTCTTTCTCATGACTGAATAACATGCCATTGTGTATGTATATATGCATCTTCTTTATCCATTCTCCACTGAAGGACGCTTAGATTGCTTCTGTGTCTTGGCTAATGTGAATACTATAGCAATAAACATGGGAGATATCTCTTCAATACCCTGTTTTCATTTCTGTTGAATATAAACCCAGAAATGGGATTGCTGAATCATATGGTCATTCTTTTTTAATTTTTGAAGAAAGTCCACACTGTTTTCATACTGGTTGTGCCAGTTTCCATTCCCCCCAACAGTGGACAAAGGTTACCTTCTCTCCACATTGTTGTCACCACTTGCTATCTCTTGTCTTTTTGACCATAGTCTTTTTAACAGGTGTGAGGTGATACCTCATTGTGGTTTTGATTTGCACTTCACTAATAATGAATAATATGGAACAACTTTGTTCATGAACCTGTTGGCCATTTGTGTGTCTTCTTTGGAAAAATACCTATTCAGTTCAACTGCTCAATTTTTTTCAGATTGTTTTCTTGCTATTGAGTAGTATGAATTCAAGACATATTTTAGATATTAACCCCTTACCAAGTATATTTGCAAACATTTTATACCATCCATTAGGTCACCTTTTCATTCTGCTGATGATTTCCTTTGTTAATTTTTCATTTTTGTTGCCTCTGCTTTTGGTTTCAAATCCAAAAAATCATCACCAAGGCCTTTGTCGAAGAGCTTATCCCTACTATAGTTTCTTCTGGGAATTTTATGGTTTCAGGTCTTGCATTCAAGTCCTTAATCCATTTTAAGTGGATTTTTGTGTATGGTGTAAGATACAGGTCCAGTTTCATACTTTTTCAGTGATTGTCCACTTTCCCTGATACCATTTTTTGAAGACTTTTCTTTCTTCATTGTATATTCTTGTTTCTTTTGTGTTAGTTAATTGCTCATATGTGCATGGGTTTAAATCTGGGCTTTGTATTCAGTTCCTTTAATCTATATGTCTGTTTTTATGCAGGTAATATACCTGTTTTGATTTCGGTAGCTTTCTAATGTAGTTTGAAATCAGGAAATGTGATACTGCAGCTTTCTTGTTCTTTCTCAGGATTGCTTTGCTTATTTGAGGTCTTGTGTGGCTCCATTCATATTTTAGGATTGTTTTTTTCTATTTCTGTGACAAATAGCATTGGAATTTTGATCTACATTGAATTTGTAGATTGCTTTGGGTAGTATGGACATTTTAACAATATTCATCCTTCTAGTTTATGAGCATGAAATTGTATCTTCTTCAATTTCTTTCATAAGTTTCTTACAGTTTTCAGAGCACAGATTTTTTAATTCCTTCATTAAATTTATTTGTAGATATTTTGTTCTTTCTGGTATAACTGTAAATGGGATTGTTTTTCTTAATTTTTCTTTCTGATTGTTTATTATTAGTGTATAGAAGTGCAATTGATTTTTTAAATTGATTTTGTTTCCTGAAACTTCACTGAATTTATTAATTGTATCAGTACTTTGGTGAAGTCTTTTGGGTTTTCTACACATAATATCATGACATCTGCTAATATTGACAGTTTATCTCTTTCTTTTTAATTCAGATGCCTTTTATTTCTTTTTCTTGCCTAATTACTCTGGCTAGACTGCCAACAGTATGCTGAATTAAAGTAGCAAGAGTGGACATCCATGTCTTATTCTTGATCTTAGAGGATAAGCTTTCATATAAAATTCCGGAATGGAATTTCCAGATGCTAGGATAGTGGTGACTCTTGAAGTGAATTTGGAAGTTGTTCCTTGCTTCTATTTTTTGGATGTTTAAGAAGTAATCCTTCCTTAAATGTTTGGTACACTTTACTGGAAAAGCTGTCAGGTGCTGGGCTTTTCTTTGTTAGAGGTTTTGTTTATTGGTTGGTTTGTTTTTTTTGTTTTTGATTATGGACTCAGTCTTCCTACTCATTATTGCTATATTTAGATTTTCTGTATCCTCATGATTCAGTCTTAGTAGGTTGTATTTTTCTAGAAATTTATCCATTTCTTCTAGCTCATCCATTTTATTGGCATATTATTATTCATAGTCGTCTTTTTGATCCTTTATATATATTTTTGGTATCAATTGTAATGTCTTTCATTTCTAATTTTATTTGAATCACCTTTCTTTTCTTTGTATGTCTAGCTGATGGTTTGTTTATTTACATTTTTGGGTTCTTTTGTTGCTTTGTTTTTTTAATTTATCTTTAAAGAAAATAGCCCTTGGTTTAATAGTGTTTTCCATTGTCATTTTAGTCTCTATTTCTGCTCTGAACTGTTTAATAGCTTTGTTATTTTTTTCATTCTACTAAGTTTATATAAATTTATTTGTTTTTTTTTTTTGCTATTTCCTTGAAGTTTACAGTTTGTTGTTTATTTTCAATCTTTTCCTTTGCTTTATATAGGTCTTTATTGCTAGGATAGTCCCTCTTAAAGCTGCTTTTACTGCATCCCATTAGAATGGTATGGTGTATTTCCATTTTCATTTATAATTTATTTTTATTTTTATTTTTATTTCTTCACTGACCTATTGATTTTTCAGGAGTATGTTGTCTCATCTTCACATATCTGTTAAGTTCCATTTTGTTCTTATAATTGGTTTCTAGTTTCATACCATTATGTTTAGAAAAGATGCTTGATATTATTTCAATCTGCTTAGATTTATTAACTAGTTTTGTGCCTTATAATATATTCTGGAGGATGTCCCATGTGTACCTTGAATGGAATGTTCTGTAAATGTCTGTTAAGTCCATCTGGTCTAAGTATGTTTTAAACCCAATATTTCCTTATTGATTTTCTGTCTGGATAATCTATTTATTGCTGAAAGTAGGGTATTAAAGTCCCTGCTATCATTGTATTGCTCTATATTTCTCCCTTCAAGTATGTCTCTATTTGCTTCATATATTTAGGTGCATCTATGTTGAGTTCATAAATATTTATAAATATTATAGCATTTTATGAATTGACATTTTTATCACTATGTAATGACTGTCTTTGTCTCTTATTACCGTCATTGTCTTAAAGTCTATTTTGTCTGTTATAAATGTAAATATCTACCCCTGTTTTCTTTTCATTTCCATTTATTTGGAATACCTTTTTCTGTTGATTCATTTACAGTGTATGTAAGCTGAATGAGTCGTAAGCAACATATAGTTGGGTCTTTCTTTTTTCTTTTCTTTTTTTAAAAAATCTATTCAACTTTTTGTGTCTTTTGATTGGAGAATTTAGTCTATTTGCATTTAAAGTAATTACTGACATGTATGGGCATACTATTGTCATTTTGTTGATCATTTTCTAGTTGTTCTGTGATTTTTTTTTGTTGTTGTTCTTTCTTGCTCTCTTCCTCTTTAATTTGATGTTTTCTTCTGTAGTGGTATGCTTTGATTTTCTTCATTTATTTTTTGGTATTTAACATAGGTTTTTGAATTTTGGTTACCATGAGGCTTATCTAGATCATCTTTTATTTGTAACAGTCTATTTTAAGCTGATAACAATTTTGAAAGCATACTAAAACTCTACACCTTTACTCTTTTTCCCACATTTTACATCTTGGATGTCACCATTTACATCTTTTGATATCTTGTTTCTATTAAGAAATTATTGTAGTTTAGTTATTTTTAATATTTTTCATTTTAAACTCCATAGTACTTTTATAAGTAGTTTAGCTACCCCTTTACATTAGAGGATTCTGAATTAAAATATATATGTTTACCTTTATACTTTTGTTTCAGCTTGAAAAAGTCCCTTTGAAGTCCCACTAAAGTTCCTTGAAGAAATCTCATTTTTATAAGGCTGGTCTGGTGATGATGAACTCCTTTAACCTCTTTATTTTTTCTTCAGTTTTGATGGATAACTTAGCTGGATAGAATATTCTTGATTGTTATTTGTTTTGTTTTCCTCTTAGCTCTTTCAATATATTGCATCACACCCATTAAACCTACAAAGTTTCTGTGGAAAAATCTGATTGTTCCCTTGTAGATAACAAGTTGTCTTTCTCTTGCTGCTTTTAAAGCTCTCTCCTTGTCTTTAAATTTTGACAGTTTAATTATAATGTATCTCAGTCTGGGTCTCTTTAGATTCATCTTATTTTGAACTTTCTGTGCTTCCTGCATTTGGATGTCTATTTCTTTTCCCAGGGTAAAGAAGTTTTCAGCCAAAATTTCTTCAAATTAGATTTCTGCCCCTTTCTCTCTTCTCTTCTGTGATACATATAATGTGAATAATTGTCCATTCATTGGTGTCCCAGAAGTCCCTTAATTTATGTTCATTCTTTTTCATTATTTTTTGCTTTCAGCTCCTCTGGATGAATGCCATTGCCCTGTTTTTGCATTTGCCGATCCTTTCTTCTTCTTGATCTAGTGTATTGTTGAATATCTTTATTGGATTTTTTTCAGTAAAGTTATTGTATTCTTCAGATATGTGATTTCTCTTTAGTATTTTTTAATATTTTCTATCTCTGTTGAAATTGATCACTGCACTAATCTCAATCTCTTGGTTTTCTCTCAAACCTTTGTGATTGTTCAAACATTTGCAATTGTGTTTTCTTTGTTTTTAGTGACTTCCAGCAGATGAAGGTATCCAGTGAAGTTTTGGTGTCCCGAAAGGAAGGATCACAATTTGCATCCAGAAACAGGCTGATTGGAAGTCAGACACTTAGAAAGCATTTTCAAAGCCTGCAAGTAGACATCTTTCAGAAAAAGACCAGAAGGTAGGTGTTTCTCTCTTCTCTCTCTGCACTGAGCACCATTTTTATGACATGGATATTTTCTCATTTATCCAATCTATAGGAATAAATCAGTAGTTTTTTAGATTTGTATCAGAGGGAATTACTCCATGGGTAGCTATATATCCAGTATATTTTTATATGTATATATAAAATTTGTCCATGGGAGAATGTGAATTCAGGAGACTTTTAGGTCACCATCTTGGACTAGAACTCATACAAAGAAATTTAGATAATTCAACTTAAAATGGAGAGATTATTCTGGATTATTTGTATTGCCCAACCTCACTCCTGATGAGCTACAGTATGCTTATTAGGTAGCTCTTATCTGAGGAGGGTGATTCTCAGAAGGTGCAACTGTGAGTGTTAGTAGTCAACACTCAAAGTAACTGAAGAAAGGTGTATACCCACAGAGTGAGGCTGTTTAAGCAAGACCAGAATCCTTAGGGTAGTTTATCAGGAAGGGCACGCTGGAGCTCTTGGACTGAGGATCAACCTCTAACCACTGATGAAATATGTTCTGGTAATCTAATGTAAAGGATTGTGGTATAATTAATAATACTGTATTATATACTTAAAATTGGCCAAAAGAGCAAATATTTAATTTTTTTGTCACAAAAATATAAATATTTTTAATTTTTTAAATTTATTTTAACTAACTTGGTTGTGGGAATCATTTCATAATGTATACATATATCAAATCATCACAAGGCACCTGGGTAGCACAGTAGTTGAAAATAAAATATTTTTAAAAATCACCACACTGTATACTTTAAATATATACAATTGTATTTGTTAATTATATCTTAATAATGCTGGGAAAAATAAGGTTAAATTAAATTAAATTAACCAAAATTAAATTAACCGAGTATAAAGGCCATTGTTGACAAGAGAAAAAGACAACACGGCTTATGTTTTAATAAAGATTTATAACTTGATTTCAGATCTCACACTGAGTAGGTGACTGGTATTTTTTTGCTTTTAGCATGAAATGTGAACAGCATTATTATGGTAAATAAAACAGTGATTTATTAATGGTCCTCATAAAAATAGAATCTTGCCTTTTAAGTGCAAACAGACTCCAGTGTTGATAATTACAAACTGAAACATAATATAAGAAATACTAGCAGGTTTCATTGTTCTAAACATCACTTTCTGTATTTTTACACAAAGTTTAAGACTGAGGAGTATCTATTTCATCATGAGGCAGTGAGAGTGGCTCTATGGTATCCACCATAGATTATTGGGTATGGAGCTTTCATACTCAGGTTCCAGTCCCTTACTGCAGCTATGTGGCCTTGACATGTATCCTTGGTGAGTAATTTATCTCAACTTTCTCCCTAGGTAGGTTAACGGTTAAATCTGTGCTGGTCCCTTTTGGTCTTGTTGTGAAGACCAAAAAGAGAATTCATGAAGATTATTTAGCTTTATACAACCATGTTATTGGTGGTGATACTACAATCATCCTCACCACCATCATTATACAAGTAAGGAAGTTAGGTACTAATCACTTCTTGTATTTGGAAAGTAAATATTTTGACTTTTTTGACTAAATATAAAAGTGGCAATAATCAATCCTGTTGACCAGATTGGGCAGTTCCCCATATGAAATTGTTCTGGTGACAGTGCAGAATTTAAAAACCTCTGTGCTCAGCAATGTATTTTTTATTTAGGATATTTATTTGACTCCTTAAACCCCTATGGTCTCCCTTCTTTCTGTCTTTATTATTCCAAACTGAATATCCAATTTGGATTTTGTAGAATTTTTCCCCCTTAAAATACTAGACAGAATCAGTTACAACTGTCTCCTACAATGAAGAGTTTTATGGAAAGTTTAGCATTGATCTTCAGGAGCTAAGCTCTAAAGAGATGAGCCTTGCCCAAGGTTTGCAAATGTATGCAAAATTGACTTTGTTTCATAAATAATTATATAATGTAATTATAAATAATTATAATTCCCATTGTGTTTTATATTGTTTGTTGCCTATAGATTTTTAAACCATAAGGTTATAAAATCATCTTGCTAAAAGAGAAATTGTCCTATTGCTTGCTAATGCCTTACCACATTTCCACATTGCCCTGAATTCTATATTGCCTAGTTGGTACTTTGGTGTGGATTTTGAGTGATATGATAATAATAGAGTGTTATTCCTGATTGTAATTCATTTTGCTTGCATATCAATCTTGCTGTATTTGAATGTATACAAAGAATACTAATCACTGTACTGTATGTCTTTAATCTCTGTCATAAAGAAGCATCTTTATTTGCATATGCATGAATTTCAATAATATTTGCATAAAGAGAAAGTCAGACACTTTGATTACTAGTAATCTTTTTACAATTTATAAGGTTTTACATTGATTCCCCCCTTATTTTTTTCTTGTCAGGTTGAGTTTACTTTCATTTTAATGCCCATCTCAGAGGATGTATCAATAATAGCTAATACGGAAGAGACAAAATAGTGAAAGAACCTCCATCAAAAATTGCCAATGTTGGTTAATAAACTGTCAATTTAGATATACACTCAGAACAATTCTCAACCCAAAGAGGTGAAAAATGAATTATTTATCCCCTTAACAATAATATCTATCCCCTTTCCATTCTCAGATCTTAAAAAATTATCAGAGATTCAATATTTAACATATAACACATGAAATGTTTCAAATCTTATTTAGCAAAGAGCTGAAGCAATTTTTTTTAAAAAGCTACAAAACAAGTTACATTTCATAAAAATTTCCATGGAGCAACAAATCTGTATTTTGTTTCTCCTCTCTTTAATTCTACAATTAACCTTACTCTGAAATGTGTGAAAATCTGCAATCACTTCTTGCCCAGGAAAAATGCTGAGGCTTCTGTGACTTAAGAAACAGGCTAAACCAGATAACTGTGGTTGAATTATTCTAGGATTTTCAACCACTATCCTCCTCTACCACAGTGACAACTTTCAAATATCATGTTGCTGGAAATCTACCTGCTACTTTGTTTTTCTCCTAATCCCACTAAATCTCTGAAGATCAGATCCCAGGTGTCCTTCCATATGCTTCAATCTAGTCAGTGAAGTTCTATAATCACTAACATGCTCCTGTTTCCATTTTTGTGGCTACTTTTGTATAAAATTTTCTTCAAAGTTAACAACTGTTTATATATATTACAAATTAAAATTTTGGTAACATTGGATATAGGCTATTATTGTGGAGGCCAAGAAAATTAAAGCCATTCCACTTTAAGTTCAGCGTTAGCACAAGTACAGCCATCCCAGGCCCCTGTGAATAAGAGCTGAAATTTACCTTACTTCAATTACAGGAAAAACAAAACAAAACAAAACAAAACAAAACAGATTACAGCTTAAAGACCTAGAAAGCCCCATATTAGAATGAGAACAGAGCTCAATGCCCTTGAAAGCCCCATATCAGAATGTAAACAGAACTTGAGAAATTCCTCCACCCCTTCTGGAGGTCCCCTAGACCAGCCCATAAAACTAAGCTGGAACCCACCTCGGGGTCCAAGTCCCTGCTCTGCTGTGTCGGGTATACTTGGACCCAAGCTCGAGCTTGTAAATAAACCCTCGTGTGTTTGCATCGGTGTGTGCTCCTTGATGGTTTCTCGGATTCGCAATCTTGGGCACAATTATAAAATATAGAAGAATTGAAGGAACGCATTAGTGACCCAACCTACAACAGGGAGAGTCTATGGGGTTTGCTACTGTTGTTTCCAAAACAAATTGTATTCACCTCCCCCACACCCACCCCATCCTTAGTGCTTTGTTGTGTAGATACATCTCAGACTTCTGGAAGTGCTCGGGTCTGCACTGCTTTATATTGCAAGAAACCATCTTCACCACCAGGAGAGCCCTTCTCTGAAGTACCAAAGCTAGTATTTATTTGTGAGATGTTTTGAATTATCTCACATGCGAAGCAAGGCTTAGTACAATTATACCCATTTTGCACACAAAGAGTTAAGCAGATGGAGTGAGTTCTCCAAGGTAAACTACCTGGTAAGCTGGGACATCCAGCAGCCCAATCACATTCAGAACCTCATGGGCTTCATACCTGTCCATTTTCATAGGTAAGATGCCATTCATGTAATAGAATGATGATAATGGCATAATGCATTTTCTTAGTTGGTGCTATTAATTTTGTGAAATGGACTGGAGAATTTTCTAGTCTCTTTTTACGTATCAGAAAATTTTTGTTTAGAAAGGCTAAATGAATGGCCCAAGGCCACAAAGTTAGTTTACAGTAGTAGTAGTTTAGGTTAGAATGCAGGTCCCTTGAACAGAAGTTCCAAGTGTCCAAGGTTTTTTCCATAGTTATCCTGTGACCTATCACTGTTTTAATGCCCTGCATTTGATTTGACACACATTTTCAAAGCATGATTACTATAGGATGCATTGTTATCACAAATAATATGCTATATCCAGTCATATATGGGGAATACGAATTGGAGTTGTTATTCTGACAGTTTTTCTCTAGGATATACTTTAAAATGATGAGACCAATACTTAGGGATATGTTTTGCTGCTTACTTAGATATATCTTGAATTTCCTAAATTTCTAAGCTATAGATGTTCATATATCACAAATAAGGTGGTCATATAATTTACTGTACAGACTAGAATATATTTTTGAAAGATTTTATTTATTTATTCATTAGAGACATACACAGAGAGAGAGGCAGAGACACAGGCAGAGGGAGAAGCAGGCTCCATGCAAGGAGCCCGAGGTGGGACTCGTTCCCGGGTCTCCAGGATCAGGCCCTGGACTGAAGGCGGCGCTAAACCACTGAACCACCCGGACTACCCATAGACTAGAATATCTTTGAAGGTGAAAGATGCTCTATTAAAACTTTTACCTGGTAAGGCAAACTGAGATAGTTTTATACTAATTGTAAAGGGCATTGACATTTCTCGTTTGTTTCTAGAAATAATTGCCTGCCTTTAAGTGCTTATATGTTTATCTGTAAAACCCCATGATATTATTTGAAATCAGTTTTATTATACTTTATCAGTTTCATTTTTTTTCCTTTGCAGTGAAATTGTATGGTTTCCATATGCCTGAATAAAATGGTGGCTAATTTGGTAAGGATGAGAACTTTGAACCAGTATGTTTTAAAATAGTTTCTGTTTGTATCAAAGAGTTTAGTTCACAATGAAATTAACTGCTATCTTTTGGAATTGGAAGGAATAAAACATGTCTATATGGTGGCTACTTGAAAAATCATACCGTAAGAGCCTGTAATCACCCACATCTCTTCCTTTTATTTAGCATAGACACACATAGAGGAATTAAAAACACTCCCAGGAAGATCAAGTCCATTGGTTTCTCTCTCCCGTCTCTCTCTCTCTCTCTCTCTTTCATAAACACTGGCACGTGTGCAAGAATCAAAATCTTATTAAAAAACAAATTAATTTTCCTAAACATGACATATCAACTATGCTGAAGTGTGACATGCTGTCAGGTGTTCTTATTGAGAAGGATTAACATATTTTCATGCATTCCATTTCTGAGGAGAAAAATATACACAACTAAGCAAAAATGCATACAACTCTTTTAACCCATGCCCTATGCATCTGTCCTGATCGCCTATCAATGCGGTGAATTTATGCATTCAACAAATTTATTTTTGAGCACCTGCTGTGTCCCAAAAGTAATGTTTTCAGTGTAAAGGGAATAAAGACTTTATATTTGTAATCAGCCAAGAAAGAAACATCAAATTGTGAAAACTGCTATCTGAGTCACATAATAGAGAATAAAGAGGTGGCACCAACCTGAAACATATGATTATGATTAGGGGACAGGGTAAAAGTCATAGTGAAGGGTCAAGTGTCATCATGAATAGAGGTCTTGAGCCAGAAAGAGCTTGGAAACCAGTAATATAGTACCTTTTTGCATCAAGATATGTCTCAATATAAAGAAGCCAAGGGTTTTTTTTTTTTTTTTATCTGTAAGCAAGAATTTGTTTTACAATATTCTAGGCAAGTTTCTGTTATGCAAGATGAACAAGTTCTAGAGATCTTCTGTGCAGTGCCTATAGCTAATAATCCAGTATTGAACACTTAAAAATTTGTTAAGGGGGTAGATCTCATGTTAAATATTGTTACATACATGTGATGAAGGTGCAGAGCAAAAGTTTTGGGGGGGTGATGAATGTTTATTGCCTTGATCATTGTGATGGCTCCACGGGTACATGTGTATCTCTACACTCATCAGATTATGTATATTTCATGTGTCCAGTTCTCTTTTGTATATATCAATTATACATCAGTAAAACTGTTAAAAAAAATCCAAGGTGATGGAAAAGAAAAATCTGAAATGTGTAATGTTCAAAAATGCTTACAACACTTTGCCAACATTTGCTCCTAAACACCTGTAATATCTTTATTCTTGTGCAGTGTGTTTGTGTATCTGTGTGAGACATTGTGCTAAACTTTCAAAGATACAATGCTGAGAAGATTTTAACTGCTTTTCTCAGAACAGGGAAAGGCCTGGGTGACAACTATAAAGCAGCAAAGTATCGTTCCCTTTGATTTTGGTTGTATTTACTCTGGACTGATTCAGAATCTACAAGTTTGGAGAAGACATTTGCAGAGATTTTAGATGTTTCTGTGGAATGCAAAATGCTGTTTGAATTCACAGTTGTCTCCACCTGTTCCCTTTGAAAGTTCACTGTTTAGAGTTCTCAAATGAAGGTATCACATCAGTGGTGAGGGACCATTAGTGTTATCTAATAGTTACTTTTACTCAAGCTAAATAATTTGATACTATTTTTTAAAGATTTTGTTTATTAATTTGAGAGATACAGTGTATGCATGAGCAAGGGTGGGACAGAGGGAGAGGGAGAGGCAGACTGCCCACTAAGCAGGCAGCCCACCACAGGTCCCAGGACCCTGGGGTCATGACCTGAGCTAAAGGCAGATGCTTAACCAACTGAACCACCCAGGTGCCTGGGGACTAATTTTTTTTAAGGCAGTCATTATTTCTTTAAAAAATGCATCTGTCCTCTCAGAGAGCAAATTCAAGTTGTCCAAGATTCTAATTCTGTCAGAACATTGAAGCACCATCAGGGAGGGTTCCCCAAGTTCTAAGATAATGAGGGACAGTGGGATGGGACAATGAGTAGATATACTGCAAATGCTCCAATGGACTGAATTATGTTCTCTCCTCCCAATCATATGTTGAATTTCTAACCCTTAATGTGATAGTACTTAGAGATGGGGTCTTTAGGAGGTAATAGGGTTAGAAGAGGTTCTGAGGGTAGAGCCCTGGACCAGTTGGGACTATTATTTTTATAAGAGTAGACAGCAGAGAGTTTGCTCACTTTTTCTGTGTACATGTGCACAGGAAAGGCCATTTGGGTGCATAGCAAGAAGGTAGCTGTCTGCAAGTCAGGAAGAGAGCCCTCACCAGAAATTGACCATGCTGGCACCTCGGTCTCAGACTTCTAGGCTCCAGAATTGTGAGAATTACATTTCTGTATTAAAACCAGATAATCAATGGTATTTTGTTAGGCAACTCTTGCTAGACTAATACAGATGTCATGGCTCTCAAGATTTATATCCCTGAGCTGTCTGAGCAGATGGGCTTCTTCTTGAAGCAACACCTTTGGAAAGCTTGCTTGAAAGTCACCTGGGCACCTGTTAAGACACAGATTCTTAGGCCTCCTTGGACTTACTCAATCAGGATCACTAGAGATGGAGCCCTAGAACTTATACTGCACTGTTCATTGGTGTTCCTTGTCAAGTTTGATTGTAAGCTACAAAAGGACAGAGACAAATTCTGGTTTGTTCAGTGCTGTGCAGCCAGCACCTGGCAAGAGGCAGATTATGTGCTATGTGTGTCATAAGCATTTGTTGAATCTGGAACAAATATCCCATTTTAATTCTATAGGTTATGACAAGGTAAAATAAGACTGTGAAGGTTTGACAAGGTAAAATAAGACTGTGAAGATGAAAGCCACTTGGAGTGGTATGGAAGTCCAGTGAATTATCAGAGGCAAATCGCATTGTGATTTATTCTGACCTGGACTACTGTCTTACCAATGTGGGGTGCATATAGATGAGGCATCTATGTTTGGGTTTATTTTCAATGCCCAAGTTGGAAACAGGTTGCGTTTCATAAAGCTCTCTGACTAGCTATAGTAGGGAGCTCTTTTTCGTCTACTAAATATATATATGACCCATTTATTTTTATTATTTATTTATATATCATGTATTTATCGGTATATGCAGCCAGTGTATTTATTTATGGCCCTATTTCCTGCCATTAGTGCAGTGGGGCAGCCATCATACTGAGAATAAAAGTTCTAGAATTTTATCCCAGCTCTGACACAAACTACATGTTCAAGGGCAAATCCATTAGAATTCTCTAATCTCAGTGTCATGGAGTTAGACTTGTGCTTGATGGTCCCTAAATACAGTAAAATTCAATGATCCTGTGATTTCATCATCAGGTAATTTTTTTCTCTTCTCCCAAAGACTGATAGTTTAGCCTGGAAACTTTTAGGAGATTTCAAATGACATTCTGAGTTTGAATAGAACAAGAACCTGGCACCTGACATAGAAGGCCTTCTAGGTTTTTAAAGAGAAATTGATAGTCACAGTAATCACATTTATGATTAAAATTTCACCAGAATTTTTTTGTTTTTATTATTATCTTGCATGTACATCAATGGAGACACACAAAAGGCAGAAGAAAATAATTACCTGAAGGTAATTAAGTGCATTCAAATAAATGCTCTTTCATCCTAGTATAGATCCCAACAAGTCCCATTCAAATCCTCTCTGACACAGTCAACTAGATTCAACTCCATGTGAAATATATTGGTTCACAAATTGAAAAATAAATTTGAACTTGGCTTAGTATAAAGGGATATTTTTATTTTTATTGTTCATTTGCTTACTTTTTTGGTGGGAGAGGATAGATGTTGGTGGAGGACATGACTTCATCTGTACAAATCAGGAAGTATTTGCAGGAAACAGTAATAATATGACATGCAAATATGTACAAATCCTAGGTCGCCACACAAAGCCAGATCTGCATCCTGTTTTTCCCTGTGGAATGGAAAAGAATCCGACTAATAGACTTTCAGTCGTTTTCCATCAACTGCTTTCAACAGTTGCCTCCCACCACTTGCCTCTGTGATGGATCTGCTGAATGACTGCAACTGAGCAGGTAACAGTTCACTGGGAAAATCAGCAAACATTCCCCAAACTATCTCTCCTATTTCATTACCACGCCTTTCCCACCTCTGTTTACCTCCAGATCAGGCTCTTCAAGTAAAATAATGACCACCCATTGTTCTCAGAAGGGATGGACTGTGTCATGGAGCAAGCATGACTGCTGTAAGGTAAAGAAAGCATGGAGACAAAGTCTTTTCTGTGTCCTTGTCCCTCCCGTGATAAGTTTCTGCCTGCCAAGAGGGAACACAAGAGCAGTGGGGTATTCTCAGAAAGCCTCCAAGCAGTATGTGAGAAAATAACTTGAACCAAGAAACAGTGGTAAGATTAATTTTGTTTGGAGAAAACTGAAGGGAATAAAAACCTCTTTGTTTACTTTAGAGGTGTGCTGCCATTTGATTGTATTTAGTGCAAACAGCAACTGTTAGGAAACAACATATAGATCCAATCTATGCCATAGCAGTAAGAGAGCTTTAAATGAGCCTACTGAAAGCCTTTCCTAAATGAAATGCTTTGCATATTAGCAGCAAATCTGCACCTCCTTTATTCCTGAGGAAGGGCGCTTACACATGGGGTATGTTACCTGGGGAGATGGAATACTGTTTGCAAACAAGGTGCACTTTTAAGCAGAACTTTCAAAGCAATGCTGCAATTGTGACCAGCCTTCCCAAGAGCCTACCTAGACTTGGCCAGCTTGTTGGCCATGTCCCATCTAGGACAGGGGTCCAGTTCATCCTCTCTCCGGTGGCCCCCTTGACACCTCAGTCTTTCCATCACATACGCACAAGCACACACACACACACACACACATCTTATGTGAATTTCAAATAGAGCTCTCCTATTAATATTCACCTACCTTTAAATTAGGTAGTCCTGAGGCCATTCTAAGTCATTAGTCTGTAGAGAGACGATTCCGGTTTTGGTTCTACCCTCCAGAAATTCTCTTTCCTTTTTCCTTTCTATTGCTATTTTGCCAACAAATACCTTAGGCTATTTCTTCTACAATTTTGGAAAGGTGTTATTTTTAAACAGCGTTACTGATGATTTATATATAATATTTACCAAACTTAAGATACAAGGGAATATGTTTGGGCAAAAGCATAATCAAGTAACCAACACCAGAATAATGATATCAAAGATTTCCATCACCCCAAAAGGTACCCTGTGCCCCCTTGGAGTCCTTCTGCTACCCGGACCCTAAGCCACTTGCAAACATATCTACTCTCTGTCACTATAGTTTTACATTTTCTAGAATTTCATTCAATAGCATCGTTGACCATATAATCTCTTGTGTCTGGCGTCTCTTAGCATAATGCTTTCAAGATGTATCCACTTGGTTGCATAGCATCAATAGCTAGTGTCTTTTTATTGCTGAATAGTGTTTTATTATATGTGCATACCACGGTTTGGTTATCCATTCACCAGATGATGGTCATTTGGGTTGTTCCACTTTTTGGCTATTGTGAATAAAACTCCTATGAAAAGTAGACTGCAAATCTTTATGTAAATATATGTTTCATTCCTCTGGGGTAAATAACTAAGAATGGAATGGTAGAGTCCTAGAACAGTATATGTACAACTTTATAAGAAACTATCAAAGTGTTTTCCAAAGTGATTTCTATATTTTGCATTCCTACCAGTGATATACAATGGTTCTTATTGCTCTATATTTCTTGATGTAACCAGGAGTTTTTATTTTAGTTATTCTAATATGTATGTAATGGTATGTCATTGTGGGTTTTTTATAGTATAGTTTTATTTTATTTTATTATTATTTGTGGATTTTCTTTATCGAAGTTCGATTTGACAACATATAGTATAACACACAGTGCTCATCCCAAGTGCCCTCTTCAGTGCCTGTCACCCAGTTACCCTATACCCCCGTCATTGTGGTTTTAATATCTAATATCTATTTTCCTAAAGGTTCTGTGCACCTTTTCATGTGCTCATTGATTTCTTTATTTCTTTTCTTTTCTTTTTTTAAGAAATGTCTGTTCAAATCTTTGGTTTTTTAAAAATAATTATTCCCCCTAATAATTTATTGATTTGTAAGTGTTCTTTATATATTCTGGAGAGGAGTACATTATCAGGTGTTGTGTCTTACCAGTATTTTCCTCCCAGTCTGTGGCTTGTCTCTTTATATTGTTAATAGTTTTAAGTTCAGCAAATTTCAATTTATCAGTCTTTTTCTTTTATGGTTAGTGTTCTTTCTGCTTTAGTTAATATTACTCTATATAAGTTTGTGAAGACTTTTTTCCTAAGTTGATGCTTATAGGTTTTAAAGTCTCAGTTCTTACATGTAAGTTTATGATCCAATTAGAAATAATGTGTGTACTTTCTATCATAAATTCATTTTTCAGATGTAAATTTTTAATTTCCAAATATTTGGGGGTTATCCAGATATTTTTCTGTTATTGATTTCTGTTTTAATTTTGTCTTGCTCAAAAATATATGATTTATGTTTTCAAATATTTAAAAGTTGTCAATTTATGTTTTTAAATATTTTAAAGTTGTTGAGATTTACCATCCAAAATATAATTTATAATCGAGAATATTTTCTGTCCATTTAATAAGTTATCTTTAGCTATTGATAGATGGAGTATTTCATAAACATCAATTATATCAATTTCATCAATAGTGTTGCTCGAGTCTTTTATATTTTTACAGATTTTCTGTCAACATTTTGTATTAATTATTGTGAGCTGAAGAGTGATAACTAGCAATAAAGGTAGATTTCTTCCTTCCATTATATTAGTTTTGGCTTTATGTATTTTGAAGCTCTGTTATTAGATTTATATTCATTTTGAATTGTTAAGTCCTTTTGAGTATTAGCTTCCTTGTGATTATAAATATCCCATTTTATCCCTGATAATATTTATGTACTTTTTGCACAAAAGGTACATCAGGGCTTTGCTCTTTTTTGATATATATACAATCTGATTTCTATTTGCATTGTTTATATAATTTACCCTTAAAGTAATTATCATTGTTTGCTTTACATATTCTTTCTTGTTGTATGATTCCTATGCACCTGTCTGCATATTACTGCTTTTCTTTTTTTTCTTTTCTTTCCTTTTTTGGCCTATTTTTGCCTTGACATATTGTATGATTGCATTTTTTTTCCTTGATCATTGTCTTCAGTTATACTCTTGTGGTTTTATGTTTCTGGTTGTTCTAGAATTTACAATATAAATCTTTAATTTTTCATGGTTGATATTTAAATATAGTATGATTGCCTTAGATTGGAATATTTCCATTTACCTACCAGTTATTGTGTGATTGTTTGCACATGTAGTTATTTTTTTGTTTTAGACTACTTATGGTCTTTTAAAGATATGCGAAAATAAGGAAAATTTCTTTTTCTATTTATCATTCATTATTTTTATGACTTTTAATTTTTTATGTAGATTCATATTTCCATTTCATATGATTTTTGTTCTATTCTACTTGCACATTTTTCATTTCTTGTGGTGGTGGTCTGAAAAGTAATAATAAATCATGGAGTTGATAGTACATGAAGGAGTAGAATGTATGACAACAAAACACAGGTTCTAGGAGGGGAGAATTTGAAATATACTGTTGTTCCTCCTGTTGTGCCCAAGATTGTGAATCCGAGAAACCACCAAGGAGCACACACCGATGCAAGCACACGAGAGTTTATTAACAAACTCGAGCTTGGGTCCAAGTATACCCAACACAGCGGAGCAGAGACTTGAACCCCGAGGTGGGTTCCAGCTGGGTATTTATGGGCTGGTCTAGGGAACCTCCAGAAGGGGTGGAGGGATTTCTCAAGTTCTGTTTACATTCTGATATAGGGTTTTCAAGGGCATTAAGTTCTGTTCTCATTCTGATATGGGACTTTCTTCCACGGGCATCGAGCTCTGTTCTCATTCTAATATGGAGCTTAACTAAAGTAAGGTAAACTTCAGGTCTTATTCACAGGGGCCTGAGATGGCTGTACTTGTGCTAACACTGAACTTAAGGTGGAATGGCCTTAATTTTCTTGGCCTCCACACCTCCTACTATGTGTAAAGTGGCAAAAGATCATTTAAGGTAAACTGTGGTAAATTAAAGTTGTTTACTATAAACTTAAGAGCAAACACTAAAATAAAACAAACAATAGTTATAGCTTATAAGCCAGCAAGGGAGAAAAATAGTCATAATTAATACTCAGTCCAAAAAAACCAGAAAAATTGTTTTAAAGTTTTAAAATATGAAAAGGGCAATAGAGCAAATAAAAAGCAAATAGCATGATGAAAAATTTTAACTCAACTATATCGGGCAGCCCTGGTGGCTCAGCGGTTTAGCGCCGCCTTCAGCCTGGGGTGTGATCCTGGAGACCCGGGATCGAGTCCCATGTCAGGCTCCCTGCATGGGGCCTGCTTCTCCCTCTGCCTGTGTCTCTGCCTCTATCTCTCTCTCTGTGTCTCTCATGAATAAATAAATAAAATCTTTAAAAAAAAATAAACTCAACTATATCAATTATCATGTTAAATTATTTGATCTACACATCATAATTAATGGCAGAACTTGTCAAACTAGACACTGAAGAAAAGACCTATAGGGTGTCTCTGTTAAAACTATTTTAAATATAAAGATACCAGTGGTTAAGATAAAGTACCAAAATAAGATAACACTGGCCCAATTTTGTTCCAAATAAAACTGGAAGGGCTCAATAGTTTTAGAAACCAATATTTGACATTATTCAACATCCGTTAATGAGAAAACCTCTCAACAACTAAGAAGGGAACTTCAATATGATTAAAGGGCATTTACATACATCTAGAGCTAAAATTAAAATTAATGATAAAATACTGGCATTTTCCCCTAATACCAAGAACAATGCTGGGATGTATTCACTCACCCATTTTATCCAACACTGTACCAGATGTCATAGCCGGTGTAATGCAAAGGAAAGGGGAGGATAAACAGCATAATGATTGGGAAGGAAAACATAAAATTGTGTTTATCCACAGACAACATAGTTGTTTACAAAGAATCATATGGAATCTTCAAAATAATTACTAAACTTAGTTTATTTAGCAAGTTTTCAGGACATAAGTTCAACATACTAAAATCAATTGTACTTTTTGAGATCAGCAGCCAATATTGGGAAATAAAATCTTAATATTCCATTTCTGATAACATCAGAAACAAAGAACTAAAGAATAAACTGAAAAGAAATGCAAGACCTCTAAATGAAAACTACAAGTCTCTGTAGTGAATAAGTAAATAATACCTAACAAATGGAGAAATGTACTATGTCCATAGATTTAGGAGACTCAATTTTTTTATAAATTTATTTTTTATTGATGTTCAATTTGCCAACATATAGAACAACACCCAGTGCTCATCCAAGACTCAGTTTTTTAATGCAAGGCAAACCACAGCCCACAGGCCCCCCAACCCATCGCCTGTTTTGGTAAAATTGTGTTTGAACGCAGACATACCATTTATTTGTAAATTTTCTTTGACTTCCTTCAGCCCACAATGGCAGAGTTGATTTGTTACAGCAGATGTTGCAACAGTATGCCTTACCTACAAAGCCTAAAATATTTACTCTTTAGTTCTTTACAAAAATCACTTGCTGACATATTTTTGATGTGTGAATTGCCCCCAACCTGACCTATAACTTTAATGTAATCCAACTCAAATCCCAACTGCCATTTTCATAAAAATCGTCAGGTTAATTACACACATTTATTTGGAAAAGTAAAAGATTTGGAATAGCAAAAGGGATCTTCAAGAAGAACGTTATTGAAGAGCTTATACTATCTGATTTCAAGACTTGTTATAAAATTATGTATTGAAAAAGTATAGTATTGGCATAGAAATGAACAAAACCACATTGAAATAGAATAGAGCATTTAATATTAAGCCCTGGCATATATGTTGAATGACTTTTTTCACAAAAGCACTAAGTCAATTCAATGAGAAAAATACAGGTTTTTAATTGATTGGAAAAGCTTGATTAAATGATTCACTAAAAAATGAATATAGTGTTTTTTTTAAGATTTTACTTATTTAGTCATGAGAGGCACAAAGAGAGAAAGAGGCAGAGACAAAGGCAGAGGGATAAGCAGACTCCATGCAGGGAGCCTGATGTGGGACTCAATCCCAGGACTCCAGGATCACACCCTGGGCTGAAGGCAGGTGCTAAACTGCTGAGCCACCCAGGAATCCCTGAATCTAGTATTTTTATCATATGAGACATAAAAATTAATTTGGAGTATATAATAGAAATGTAAAAGCTGAAACTATAAAATGTCTAGAAAAAACATCGAAGAATAACTTAATGACTTTGTGGTAGGCAATGTTTTCTTATAGAGGACACAAAAATCACTGAGCATAAAATAAAACACTGGGAAGTTGGACTTAATGCAAAATAAAAATTTCTATTCATCAAAAGACAATTAAAAAGTTAAAAAAGGCTGGCCAAAAAAATGAAACAATATATTTGAAATACACATATTTAATGAAGAACTTACCGAGAATATGCCAGAATATATCAATAGAAGAGGCAAAGAGTACCTCTTACCCAACAAATATGGGGAAAAGGCAGTAATAAAAAAGTAGTAATAAATAAAGTAATAAAGGTATATGAATGGGCAATTAGCACAAGAAAAGATTCTTAATATCCTTATTTATGAGGTGAATTAAAGCCAGACTATGATACCATCTCACATCACCTAGAACAGCTAAATTAAAAAAAAAAGAAAAAAAACAAATATTGGTCAGAGTCTGGAACAATTGGAAATCTCACAGATCATTGCACAAAATGGTACAACCAGTTTGGAAAACTATTTGGCAGTTTCTTATAAAATTAAACATATCCATCTAATTTCACTCCTAAGTATTTTCCCAAGAGAAATGAAAACATGTCCACAGAAGACGTGTATGGACTCTTTCCAGCAGCTTTATTCTTAGTATCAAAAACCAGAAACAAAACCAAACATTTATCAATAGGAGAATAATAAATCATGGGCTATTCATACCATGGTGGACTAAACAGCAGTAATAAAGAATCCACTCATGGTGTACACATAACAACATGGATGAATCTCAAAATCACTATGTTAATTGGGAAAAGCCAGAAGAAATGAGCATATACTCTAGGATTCCATTTGCTAGAAGTTCAAAAATAAGCAAGATTAATCTGTGACACTAGAAATCAAAGTGATGATTGCCTATAGGGACAGAATTGATGATGGGAAAATAGACATTTTCTTGTGTATTAGTAATGTTTTATGCTTGATGAAGATGGGACAAAAGTGTGTTGATTTATTAACACTTATTAAATTACACATTTCATTTCACTGTACACATTTCATTTTATGTAAAGTTTATCCCAATACAAAAGAAGGATAGATGATGAGCATTGGGTTGATGAATGGAATTGTTGAATCACTATGTTGTACACCTGAAACTAATATAACACTGTGTGTTAACTATACTGGAACTTAAAAAAAAATGATAATGCCCAAGAAGGTATCAGAAATAAACATGGGGAGATGAGGTTTGTTTCTCAGATGCAGGCTTTAGCCTGGAAGCTATGTTGGACACTCTGAATGATGCATAACCAAGGCTTGCATACAACATTGTCAAATTAAACATTCAAGGAATATCTGTTAACGACAAAAAAAAGATTCATAGTGCAGTGTTTTCTAGATTAATCCTGCCGGTAAGCCAGTTATTGCTTTATTTTATCTCATATTTCCATGATAATTTTCGAACTACTTAGATACTAAGACATGTTCCATGACTACTGCCTCTAGTTGTAAGTGGGTAGTAATTGGAAAATTGAAACATATATGTATTAGAGGAATAGCAATTCAAAAGCTCTGAAGCCAAGTGACACTTGGAGGTGGTCTCAGCGTCTCCAGATGCCCCATGGTCTGTTTGTGGGCTCAGGGCTACATTCAGAGGCCAGCATCTTGGGCCTCTCACTGTGCAGAAAGTGAGGATTACATAAGTATTCAGGTGTTTCATGCACCGTGGGCTTTACAACAGAGGAAGATTATTTGTACAAGATAGCAGCCTATATTAAGGCACACATGCATTTATATTGTTTTTGGCATCCAGGGGCCCTTTTTACTAGATTTTGTCAACCATGTTTCCTTTTTGAACAGAGGCTGCATACAACAATTGGATGAAGAACTTTGCAAAATCTCTCAAGAGGCCTCTCTTGAGGTTGAGCCTGTATGAGATCACGATATGAGAATATGGCTTGGCTGGACTTTCATTTCAGTAAGTGATCTCATTCACTTAAAGCACTAATCATTTTAACAGGAGAAAAGTATAGCCTTCCAAAATCACAGCAGGAAAAAATAAGAGAAAAAGCATGTCAGAATGATCTTGTAGAGGTTCCCATGTGATCTTACATTGAAAATTTTCCATTTATACATCATCAGAATGGATGTATAGTCTAATATTACTGGTGAAAGATAGATGAGAAAAGCCAACCTAATGCAAACAAATAGGATTCCAGGCTGCAAAGCTGACTTACCTGGTTTGGGTTTATTACATTTGACATGAAAAAAACCATTTTCCCCCTTTGGAAGTCTTTCCATCCTAAGGCACATAACATCTGCATGACAATAATTTGCAGATGACAACAATTGGAATACGCTTTAGAGCAGGTTTGATGTTAGTAACCGGGTCTACCTGATGTACAATACCTAATTGAAAACTGGAAATTTTAACGTGGCTACCCCTACCATGCATCTTGGTTTAATTTTATGTTTATATTCAGGTTAGCTAAGCAGAACTCTTTCATTTATATTCCCTATATTTCCCCCTGTAAATCTGTCTCTTTGCTTATTTCTGATTAGCCACAGTAAAAAGCTGCTCTGTATGTGCAGCAAAGCACTTTTAAACATCTAAACACTATAGGGAGTAAGATTACTTCCAGCTAACCCTAACAAGTCTGGAAGGCACATCAAACCCAGAAATAAAGTTGGCCTAATTCTGTTTTCTATCAGTGAATGCATCAGAAACAAAGTCAAGTTAAGTTCATTAAATGGCTGTATTTTAAACAAAAATACATCTCTATTGGGGAAAAAAAAGAGGGTGAAGGGGTGATGAGCATTTCTATAATTGCATGTGCAGCAATCATAATTCCTAGATTTCTAAATAGAGTCCTAGGTATTGCAGCCCGCTGTGCAACACGTCAATTAGAGCAAGACTGAGTACTATTAGTGGAGATGCTTGTAGCTGGTGGCTCCTGTGGATTTGTGAAGCATGGATTAATGATGAGCTTCTCTCAGTTTCTATGACCCAGCCTCTGAGCAATAGATCTCCACTTTAACCCTTCAAAATACACATCAAAATAGAAGGGACCTCAGTATATTCCTCATGCCCAGAGCTTGTCATCAGAGCCAGTACGGTCAATTCAAATCAGAAGTTCCTCACTGAGCACCCTTTCTTTAAGAATTATAGTAACTCAAGCCATAGTTAGTCTTTCCCAGATGAATAGAAAACTTTTATAGCAAATCTTGGAAGTTCATGGACAGTTTAGTCCATTACTCAAGCCTGTTATCCTTGCTCATTGCCTAGGATATGAGCTTTTCTACTCATAGACAGTGTACATTTTCAGTTAATATACTCTGCTCTGTACTCATCCTCTACGTGCCTCTGGAAGACCTTGATCTGGTTACCAATTTCTCCCTCATTTATGAGTTGTTCACTGAACATCCCAACATTTCCTGATCTTAATTGGAAGTAGACTTTGCCATGCAAAGGTATTTTCCCTGCAACCCTTTCATTTGGATTCAGTTTTTTTTCCTGACATCTCATAGGCCTCACATCTGAGAAGTAGATTGGCATCTCCCTGACTTCTGTTCCGGAATCTATACTATTTTTCCTTCTTCATGGAGGAAAAATCCTTCTCCTTGAGGCTTATACCAACCACTCTTCACCCACCTCATAAATCATCCATGGACTTTCTGATCTCTCTAGCTCATTTACTCATATTTAACTAATATTTTAGTACCTGGTCATAGTGTTTTCTCCTGGTTAAGTTGGGCCTTTATTTTAGGTGACTTCAAACCTAACCTTGGTAACCATCTAACATAAGAACCTCTCCATTTCTTTATTTTTTTCTCATCTTGTTCCATTTGCCTCTAGTCTATTTTAAACCTATCACCATAGGCTCATGCCAGAACCTGGCTTCTTGTGAAACTCTTCTACCTCTGGACTAATCTTTCAGAAGCTTAGTTAAGATGGATGGCAAAGGAGAAAATAAGAGGAAACATTTATAGATCTATTTTTCTTTCTTTTTTATAGATAGAATACTTTCAAATGCATATTCAAAAAAGATCCAATGGAGAATAAGTGGTTGAAAACTACGAGTTTCATTCATTAGTGATGGAGAAAAATATCTAAGACGGGTGAAGAAAAATGCAAAAGTGCAGGTGGAAGGATTGAACTTGCTTAGAGGAAGAAAAACATGCCCTTTGAAAGAGATAGAAGATAAGGACAAATGTTTACATTAGTGGCAAGTTTAGGGAATGTATATCCAGTGGTTTCTAATTTCTCTCTAAAGAACATGTACACATTTCCCACAGAGCATGAAAGAATGTGGGTGGAAATGAGGCAAAAGAACTAAAAAATATTGTGAAAATCTGGAAGAGAATGGTCAATCATTGTTGCATATCCAGGTGAAAATAAATGAGGGATGAGATGACAAAGGAATCGTGCCTTGATAGACATTTGTAGGAGAAAGCCAAGAAGCTGACATCGCTAGTGAGTGTGTAGTTATGGATGAGTGGGTTGATATTTGGTACGATGGGAGTGGAAGCCATGCAAAGAAGGCAAAGAGATTGAGAGTTAACAGGAGAGATGGAGGGACAAAATGCCTCAGAAAGATCAGAGAGAAAACCTGATGAAAACAAAAGAGAAATTGAAAGGACAAGAGATACAAAAGTGCAAAACACCTGAACTGGCCACCGCCATTCCTGTCTCATATAAGAAATGTCATAAGAGGCTCACAGTAACTAGTATGGGAATATCATTCTGTATAAAATGTTATTAGGGATTCACAAGACCAAAAGCAGATAACAAATACATTTTAGTGACACAATCCATTTGTAGTTTGGAGACTGATTGCTTGTTTGGACTTATCACAGCCTAAGTGAAGTGGGATCTCTAATCCAATAGTTTATTTAAAGAGGAAAAATGAGAGCTAGAAAAGGCTCCTTAAAGGAAAACAATGGAAAACACAATTCCATACCTAATATCCTTAGTCACAAGTTACTTTAATTCCCAATCCCCACATCAGACAAGCAGATGGCAATCATTTCTTTCAAACATTGTTGCCCATGAAATACAGATTGTAGATTGAATCATTATTATTTTTTTTAACATTTTATTTATTTATTTATTTATTTATTTATTTATTTATTTATTTAAGAGAGATTGAAAAAGAGACAAGGAGAGAGAGAAAACACAAGCAGGGGGAGCATCAGAGGGAGGAGAAGCAGACTCTCTGCTTTGCAGGGAGCCTGATGCTGGGTTGATCCCAGGACTCTGAGATTGTTTGTCACCTGAGCCAAAAGCAGATACTTAACCAACTGAGACACCCAAGTGACCCTCATCATTCTTTTTTAAAAACAATATATTAATATCATAAAAAATAATCAAGTGTCTACTTCACACAATATTTTACTTAAAAATCAAAAGATGATTTGACATAAAACAAAAGAATCCAAGCCCAGATAAGATTAAGAATCAAAGGAAGAATTAAAGACAGCTCCAAGAGTTCATTGAATAAAACTATTGTGAGTTTGTGTGTGTGCGTGTGTCAAGAACTGCTATTGTCCATCGAAAAGAGGAGAAGAAAGCAGGCCACAAAATAGCATTTTCAAACATTAGGGTTTTTTTTTTTTTTTATGATAGGCACACAGTGAGAGAGAGAGAGAGAGAGAGAGAGAGAGGCAGAGACACAGGCAGAGAGAGAAGCAGGCTCCATGCACTGGGAGCCTGACGTGGGATTCGATCCCAGGTCTCCAGGATCGCGCCCTGGGCCAAAGGCAGGCGCCAAACCGCTGCACCACCCATTTGAAAATGGATTCCCATTTTCAAACATTAGGAAAAGATGTATTTGTTCTGTGGGACTTAAGTCCTCAGGGTAAATGCAATGGATCTTCTAAGAACAGCTTCTTTGATAAAGCCTGGAAATTCAGCATTTGGAAATATTCTCTGTCTGATAAAGTATTTCTTGCAATCATATTTTATTACAAGAATATTTTTTCTAGCAGGCGTTTGTTTTGCATTGTGTTTTCCATTAGGTTGTGGGTTCCATGCAAGCAGTTTTTAGCAAAAGGGGATATCGATTATATTACTATTCTACACTTGATGATTCCTGTTCACTGGAGACTATGACTCAAGTTCAACTTGTGCTCAAAGAGAAATATACTTGCTGGTGTTAACGAAGCCCCTAGTAGATGATCATCTGGACAGAATTCGGTTGCAGTGACAAAAAAACCTTGGCCAAAGCTATCGAAGAAAATAAAATACAGCAGAATTCAGTCCCTTTGGGTCAGCCTGGAGCCCAGTTGTTTGGGGAGTGTATTTAATGACAGAGATGGAGTAGAGCAGAGGTATGTGTTCTGTCCAGATTTATTGAGAGATAATCCGAGGTGAGGGGTCAGCAAATGCATTCCCTGCCCTTGAATTATTTAGGTAGAAGGAGTCACAAGGAGAGCTTTCTCATTCTGGGTGTCAAGTATACAACCTTAACATCATAATTCCGATGTGAAGAAGTAAATTCTATCATCTTCCTGATCTCTGCTAGAGTAGCAGTATCATAATCAATCATATCTAAACACGTTTTTAGTAACCTCTTTCTTTGGAAGGACAAGGGAGAAAGAAAGCAACCAAAATGCTTGTGCATATTTGTTTATTCACTCAGCAAATATTTATCAGCACTTACAATGAGCCAGGTACTATTTTAGATGCTTAGAATTCACTGGTGTTCAAAATAGATGAAGCTCCTAGTGGAGATTACATTGTACTGAGGGAGATATATGCAATCATAATAAACATTGTAAATAAATTAGACCGTATATTAGAAAGTGATTGCTTTAAGGACAACCAGGAGGACCAAATGAATGGAGGAAAGAGATGCTTTTACTTAAGTAAGGTACTTGGAAATTGGAAAAAAAATCAAACAAACAATAAAAAACCCAACCCAAAACAGCATGCAAGCCAAGTGTTTGAAAAAGTCCAAGGAGTGAGTCCTGTAGATACTGGGGAGAACTGACATGGGTTCATGGAGGAAAAGGAGTTTTACAAAGGAAGGGCATCAGTCTTCCACCTTCTCTGAAAAGTAGGAAACAAGATCAGATAGTAAGAAAAACACAGGCTTGGAATAAAGAAGTAGTGAGAATAATTAAAGTTTAGAAGAGCCGCCATGGGACAAGCAAGATGAAGCAACCAGGGAGAATAGAAAACACATTTTCAGCAGTGCTGGAGGCTCTGGTAGTGGTGGACACTAACCACATGTAACAGATACACACAGTCTGAATAGTGGCATGCTTTCCTGAACACTGTGCTTCCCAGAGCAGGAACTGATTAAATCGATTCTAAGTTGGGAATTGAGTTGGTGAGATAGAGGGACAGGGAATGGTGAGATAGAGGGATAGAGCCAAGTTTGCTGATGAAGGAGCACATGGGGAGATGGGCCAGTGGATTCATGTTCAGTAGAAAAGAAAGTGAAGACACACAGGGAGTCCATTGATGGAAAGAAAGCAAGGGGTTTCAAGGGCCCAGAGGTCAGGAATGTGAGTAGGAAGATGGAAAAAGAACATGATAAGTAAACAAAATTTTGTGGTTCAAGTGGGGCTGTAGATTCAAACTTTGAGGATTATAACTATTTTGAGCAATGAAAATGTGAAACCTTGGGAGTGAGTTACTACTTAGATGCTGTTGAAGAAGACAGTTGGATTGTAAGAAGTCATCAGAACTCCTGTCCCATCCATCCCCTTGAGGCTAGGAGGCAGGGGGTTTCATCTACCATGCCTACTATTCAGAAGAGAACACATGAGCTTGGCAGTTGAATTTAAAGAACATAGGCCTTTCTTTCATTTACTAGCTCAGTGACCTCAAACGAGTTCATTAGGTATAAAGAAATTCAGTTTCCTCATTTGCAAAATGGCTAAAATTGAATGCAAGGCAGGACTATGGAGAAAAATAAGCGAGTTAACACATGCAGTATGTGCCTAGCACAGTGCCTGACCCAGTGAAAGATAAACTACAGATATTACATTTTTTCCATCCTAAGATGCTTTGCACATTTCAAACATCTGTGATATGTTTTATAAGATTCCTCCTCCCAAGCTAATACTAAATCAGTGATGTTTTCACTTTCTAACAGTTGGCCATGTTTTAGAATTGAAGCATTATGACTGTTCCCTTCCCTCTCTTCCATTATTTCTTCCCCAGTGAATGTAGAGAACTAATTATAAAGTAGGAAAATTATAGCTGTAAGTACAAGCAGAGGCGGAAATAACTGGCTAACTGAAACCTGGAAGGAAACAGTAGCTTTACTGGAAGGTTTAAAATCAAATAATTCAGGAATGTCATGATGATGACATTGACATTACCACCTGCTCTGAAATATAACTTGATTTCCCCACACTTAACTTTGGCCTCTCACCCAAATCATTAGGAAAAAACTCTAGGAAGCTTCAAGGATATGAAGTCAAGAGATCCAAAAAGGACAGAGAACAATACCAAGGAAATACTAAGAAGTAATAAAAGAAAACCCTTTTCTGTGGTCCAGAAAGAGACAAGTAACTGGAAACATTCTTATTTATTCACTAAGCATATTTTCTGTCCAAACATGACAGGGAAGGGAATGTTAGGCAATAGCTTGAATAAGAGGAGTAACATAATTATGGATTGTGCATTAATTTGAAGAGTAAAACAGGCTTTGGACCTTCTTGTAAGAGCATAAGTGTGGGGCTTTTAACTAACTAATGAAGAGTATTAAAAGGAATCTCTACACTGTCTTCATCACCATATTAAATGTGGGGCTCAAGTTTGAAGTTAGAAGTTCTATCCAGAAATTGCCTCCAATGTGAGGGCTCCCCAAGATCTGGTTCCTCTGTAAATGTCATGCACATCTACCTTCCAGGGTGGGTGGACTATTTGGACTATTTATAAAGAGTAATTCGTAGAAGTGGAGACAAAGAACTAACCCAGCTTTTGGTAAATGACATTATAGGGTATCATTGGCAATAATGCTGAGATTAAATCTGGGAACAAATAAAACTATTTTTAAAGGAAGTCAGTTCAGAACCCAGAATCATCAAGAATAGATCAGAACTTGAAGGGGAGTTAGATCAGTCTAAGGACTCAAGGCAGAACTGAGAACCACAGTGAGAATCAGTAACCACTTTTTGTTTGGTGTTGGCATGAATGTTAATCTACTGATTGAGAAAAGACTAATTGGGACACTTTTTTAGGACTTAGACATGGGCTTGGAGAATCTCAATATTATTTAAACCTGATTAAAGTTGCCCCATTCATATTTTTGTAAGTAAAGATTAATTGTAAAAAACATTTCCTAGCAACAAAAAATACCAGGTTGCCTGGAAATTAGGTAATATTTATCCTTGAAACAATCATAGGTCTAATCGAATGGATTATAACTGATATGTGGCTAACAAATAAAGTTATCTTGCAGTTATACAACTACAGGAGTTTAGATATTTTAATGCCAAAGCATATGGGATTAGGATTTTGTCTATTCCACTTCATTTTTTTGAACTGTCCTACATAACTTGGATCCATGATTTATGGAGTACAATTTAACTCACATTGAGGTCACAGGGCCACAGGTCATATTTCAATTGGTGATCTACAGAACCCAGCTTTTTCATTACAACCTGATAGATTTTTACAGTGGAGCCAGGATTTTATGCCATTTTAAAATTCTCAGTCTTCTACTTGGCTTCTGTGTCAATTTCATACAGAATCTTACTGTGTAGTTTTCTTAGTCACAGAAAAAAACAAAATCCTTTTCTTCTATTTTTTTTCACATGTCAAACTGGTGTCCAAGTAGCTCCCTGATTAAAGATTGCATGATAACAATAACAGTAATGTGGGTGTGCTTCTATGTTATTTATTGAACTTTTATATGTACCAGGCACTGTGCTAAGTGTTTTATATATATTATCTCATTTAATCTCCATATCAATAACTGTAACTATTATTACATATATATAATTTTCTCCATTGCACAGATGAAGAAATCAAGCTATAATTAACTTGCTTAGAATTCTAAATCTTGTCATTGAAATAGCAGAAATTTAAGGCCTGACTGCTGAGTTTCAATTCTTATAATTAGCCACCATTTTGTACTATTTTCAGCTGTCTTTCATCGAAATCCCTTTAAACCCTTTGTGGATGGTTGTTGATCAGCAATTCTGATGTTCTCATGTCTTAGGGTTTTCCTAGCTTATTCACCCCTGGTCATCTAGTATTCTTCATTTTGATGTCCTGTGTAACTAACTATTCTATTCCAGGCCTAATGAAATCATCCTACTTTCAGACCTCCAATTTACTTGTTATCCCGGTCATTCTTCTAGCGCACATTTCTGGGCCTTCACTTAAAAAACACAGACTAGTCTATCCTGGTTAGATCACCTGGCAGTCCATCCTTGTTTGTTATAAGTATTAGCAAGAATAAACCTGTCACAGGTTGGTGATGGCATCTCCCTTTAGTAGAAAGGACTTATATTTAAATCTACACCCGTTTGGGCAATGGCTTTTCTTTGTGGAGATTATTTTCCCTCAATTGTGTCCTATGAAGTTTATGAACAGTGACTTTTTTTGCTTTAAATAGAAACATCTATCTAGGCATTATTTTACTTTTAACCTTCCCTCTGGGTCCCTCCTAAATGAAAATATTTTAGGTCAAAGCAAATGGATACCAATAGTATTACTGAGACAGTAACTTGTGCTCTTCTCCCTGTACTTATTCAGTCGGGTTTAAGTGACTCATCTTATAGTATGCTCTTAGTAAATATAAGGTAGAATTTACAAAGCCTCATAAATGGATGTTGCTTAAAAGCCTCATTGAAATTGTGAATATCTTGTTGTGTGTCACTAGTAATATGTAAATCTTGGAGAGTTAGTGGAAGGTAGAAAGGAATATTGGGGGTTTCATTTCAAAACATTTAATATCAAACAGTGTGGCAGCAATCAAGATATTTGGAAATAAAGTTGGTAAGGTCATTCAATCAGTCTTTTTTTCCTCCTAAAACTTACAAAATTTTTATCCAACACCTGCTTTGTTGTAAACTTTAAGACATAATGCTAGCTACTGGGCATTTACTGCATGGATATAAAAATACTAATTTGAAGGATACATGTCCTCAGGTGTTTATAGCAGCATTATCAACAATAACCAAATTATGGAAACAGCTCAAGTGTCCATTGATAGATGAATGGATAAAGAAGAAATGGTTTATATACCATAGAATATTAGTCACAAAAAAAGAAGGACAGTTTGTCATTTGCAATGATGTGGATGGAACTAGAGAGTATTATGCTAAGTGAATAAGTCAGAAAACGACAAATAACATACGATTTCACTCATGTGGAATTCAAGAAACAAAACAATCAGCAGAGGGGAAAAAGAGAGGCAAACCAAGAACTAGACTCTTAACTACAGAGAACACACTGATGGTTACCAGAGGGGAGGTGGGTAGGGGGATGAGTTAAATGGGAGATGGGGTTAAGGAGTACACTTGTTGTGATGAGCACCAGGTGATGTATGGAAGTGTTGAGTCACTATATTGCACACCTGAATCTAATGTTACATTATATGTTAACTTACTGGAATTTAAATAAAAACTAAAAAAAAAAAAGACATAATACTAAATTATAAAGACAAAGTACTATTCCTTCTTTCTCTTAAAAGAGGAAATCAGATGAATAAATGTTGATAATACAGTGTAAGAGTGCTATAGTAGAGGGAGAATCATTCCTGGTGAGTTATTTTATTACTAAGGAACCTCTTATTCACAATTGCAAATCAACATTTGATGTGGATAATATAATGTACTCATGTATGAACATACTAGGCATGTAATAGCATCATATATTTATATTTACAAATTATGTATGTATGTATTTATTTATTTAGAGAAGGAGAGAGGTGGAGGAGAGGGCAGAGGAAAACTGAGAGAGAGAACCTCAAACCCTGACTGTGGGTTCCATCCCATGACCCTGAGATCATGACCTGAGCTGAAACCAAGGGTCAGACACTTAACCAACTAGCCACCCAGGTGTCCTACAAATTTTTTATATAAATAAAATATATTTATTTACATGCACCTTTGTAGTTTCAAGTAGGATGATAGCATCTATATATAGTTTATATATTTACATATATCTTTATATTTTCCAGTATCATGATATGATCTGTATATAGATTAATCATCCTTTTTAAGATAGTCCTTTTAACTTCTTTTTAGTTACTTTAACTTCTGAAATCAGGACAGTCACCTTCCCATTCAATAAAAATAGAGCACAAGAGAGAAAAACATAAGAGCAAAAAACATAACAGCAAAGTAGGGAATTTACCATGTCAGTTTACAGTGCAAACAGCACGTGGTTTATCACCTAATGGTAGTTCCTTTGTACTGTTTTCACCATTCTCCCGGAGGAAGGAGGCAGAATGGAATCACTTCTGCTGGTAGAACTGAGAACCAAAGAACATTTGTTACACCTTCTCTCTCTCTCTCTCTTTCTTCCTTTCTTTCCTTCTTTCCTATTTTCCCTCACAAATTTACCAACACTGGAAGGGCACATGCTGTAGTCCCAGTGGCTATAAGGAGAGAACAGAAACACAAATTGTGATGAGAGAGTAGTTAAAGTATAGGCTTTCTTTTACACAATACTTTTAGTTTGTTTCTAAAAAGCATTTTATTTGAGTATAGTTGGCAAACATGTTACATTAGTTTCAAGTGGAGGACACAGCGATTTGACAATTCTCTACATTATGCTCTACTCGCCACAAAGGTGGCTCCCGTCCATCTGTCACCCTACAACACTACTTGATACCATGGACTATATTACCTCACAACTTGTTCATTCCATAACTGGAAGCCTGCTCCTCCCTCTGACCCCTTCACTCTTTTTGCCCATCCTCTTCCCCATCTCCCCTCTGGCAACCATTAGTTTGTTCTGTTTATGGATCTGTTTCTGCTTTTGGTTTATTATTTTTGCTATGTTGTCTTTTTTTTTTTTTAGACTCCACATATTAGTGAAGTCATATGGTATTCATCTTTCTCTGACTGACTTATTTCACTTAACATAGTTACCCTCTAGGCCCATCCATATTTTCTGTTCAGTTTTATTGGAAAATATATCCATTTAGTTATGAAAATAGTTTATGTTGGAATCCTTGTTATTCTCATTAAATGTTTTCATATATTAACTGCTAATTTTTAATTATATTTTTGGAAATTAATTATTGAACCTCTAGTAAATCAAACTAAACTAATTAGGGTGAATACTAATGAAGTCTTGCAAGGGTGGGATATTACAGAACTTATTGAAAATTGTACTGAATAGAGTTGTGCATGTCCATGGAAAAGTGAAGAGGGGGAGAATGTTCTAGGAAAGGAGAAAGCAATAAAAGTGCTCCAATACAAGAAAAAAAAACAATAAAATATATTCTTAAAACTAGAACAGATTTAATGTTTTTAATGTATATAGAAGGCAGGTAAATTCAGGATTTTAAGCCACAGAGATGGTCTGGGGCAAGTTATAAACATGGGACAGTTTGTTAAGGCTCAAATAATTACTTCAGTTTATAAGGAAAACAAAAGAAAAGAACACTGTCTCCATCCCAAGAGTGAGTAGGGAGCCTCCTCCCGGGGGTTGGGCTTAAGGAGAAAGTCATTAGGAAGTTTGCCAGAGTGTCAAGGATAAATAAGATAATTTTTTTGTCCTTGAAAACCCTATGAGTTTGAAGACAAAGACTTTAGAAGATCAAAATCAATAGGGTTATTATAGACTGAATTGTGTTCCCCTAAAATTTACCTGTTGAAGTCTTAGCACCCAATGTAACTGCATTTTTTTTTTTAAGATTTGTATTCATTTATTCATAAGAGACACACGGGGAGAGAGAGAGGCAGAGAGAGAAGAGAGAAGTAGGTTCCATGCAGGGAGCCTGACGTGGGACTCAATCCCGGGTCGCCAGGATCACGCCCTGGGCCGACGGTAGGCACCAAACTGCTGAGCCACCCAGGGATCCCCTGTAACTGCATTTTGAGACAGCGCTTTTAAGAGGGCAGCTAAGTTCAATGTAGTCATAAGGGTGATATCCTGATCCAAGAGGACTGGTATTATAAGAAGAGGAAGAGACATGAAAGATCTCTCTCTGTGTGCACAGAGAAGAGGCCATATGAGGATACAGGGAAAGTGTGGCCATCTACCAGCCAGGAAGTGATACCAAAACCAACCTTGAGGACACCTTGATCCTGGTCTTCCAGCCTCCAGAGCTGTGAGAAAATAAATATTTGCTGTTTAAGCCTCCCAGTTTGTGGCAGCTTGTCATGTCCTCCCAATCTGACTAAAATAGGGACCATCTAATTTAATTAATTTAGAAGAAAAAAAGACGTTATAGCATGTGTCAGGGTTGGGAGTTTTGCTATATATCGTGATGTATTGGGATTTTAGGTGGGCAATAAACAATATGGTAAATATATACTGTGTGTAATACAATGTGTAATGAATGTATGTTTTTTGTTATGTACTTAATTGCTTTCTGAGTTGAGTCAACCGAGAAAAATGTGGATCATACAGATGATCAGATTATTATCTTTATCCTGTTAAGATAATTGCAGGTTATATTTTTGATTTCCAATTTAAAGGGCTCATTAACATTATACTTCTGCATCAGACAGATCCAACCCTCATCACCAAAATGGCTAGATGTCAGCAGACCAAAATGCATGCCGCTTGCAGACAGACCATGATGCAAAACAGAAAGATGGAGCTCTTCCCTAGGGTTGCTGTAATAAATTATCACATCCTTAGGGGCTTAACACAAGAAATCCTTATTTCCTCATATCCCTGAAAACTCCAAAACCCCAAGTGTGAAATCAATGTGTTGGAAGAGCTACGCTCCCTCTGAAGATTTTAGTGAAGAATACTTTCTTATCTCCTGTTCACCTCCAGAAATCTTTGATGTTCCTTTGTTAGTAGATGCATCACTCCAAGCTGTGCCTCCATCTTTCTATGGCCTTCCCCCTTATTGTCTCTGTGTGTTCTCTCTTCACTTACAAGGACACTCATCACTGGAGTGTCCCTAATGCCATACGACCTCATCTTAACTCGATTATATTTGCAACAATTCTATTTCCAACACTACAAGCTGGACTAGTCATGCCCACATATTTCTTTTAAATCCCCTGCTCCAATATACAATCTCTTCCTCTGCTAAAGGAGGAGAATGAATAAGAGGTAGGCAGTGAGACCGAGTGTATTACTCTAGTGGAAAGAGAAAAATGAAAATAGGAAAATGAGATAGGAAAACAAAAATTCTCCCAATTACATTTCAGCTTATTTTTTTTAAATGACTGCATTTAACTCTTGGGTCTGTATTACTCTAGCTGTGTGCATACTCTTCTCAGAAGAGTCAAGCCCCATTCTTTGAAGACTGTTATACTCATCTCTCCTGAGTCCATTCCCCAAATAACCTACTGCTGCTGTTTGGGCTTCCTTCTGCTTCTTCTGAGAGTTTAGATTTTGCTCCAACACATGTCTGAAATGGGGCAGTTCCATGTATTTAAGTGAAGACCCTGCTGTTCCCTAGGATAGAAAAGTATTTATTATTCTCATTTTTCTTATTCTCAAAGTATGTTCAGCCACATTGCATAAGATAACCATATGTTATGCTTCTAAATCAAATGACAGCATAAAAACATTCTAATAATTTGTCAGCATTATAGAGATATCCCAATTTTAAGTACGAACACCCCTCATTACCATATGAGGATAAAGCAAAATGTCAAGAATAAGATCTTACAAATCTACGTCCACAGAAATCAAAGATCAAAATTCTCAGGTTAATGTCAAAATAAAATAAATTTCAAAACACAATTATCTTGCCTTTAAATATTAAGTTCAAAGAATACCCCGGATCTTCAAGGTGAAGTCTAGCAAGCATCATTGCCCATGCTTTTATTTGAATGCTGCTAATTCCCAGCAAGAAAGCAGAACTCTAAATCAGATATTTGAGTAGATGCCTGTCTGTCTCTCACTGGAAGGGATGTCGCTTTGCAGGGCCTTTGAGATTGGATTACTCCTGCCAAGTTTCTCATGTGCTCCTATTTATAAAAAGTCTAAAGTATACATCAGGAACAAAGGAATACTTTAGCATTAAGCCACATACTCACAAAATGAAGACAATAAACCAATCCTCAGCCTTGATAGCAGTTACCCCAAACAAAAGGAAGGTTCTAAAAACACAATTAAACTAGACCCACATTACTCTTGCCTAAGACTTAATGATATCTGAGCAACAGAGGAGAGATAAAATCAAGGAAAGTCTTTGTTTCAGGCTCACCAAGTTGCCATTCATTCTATCCCGGGGGTCTAGGTTTCAAGACTTGAATTAAAATTTAGTAGGGAGAAGCATCTCACTATGGAATTAATTATGGCACTATTTAAATTCTCCCTATCTTGGAGAGAAAGCCTTCCCTCTCAGTGTGTAGCATTAGAATAATCCTGCTATCTCAGGGAGTTCAAAATTTGCAGCAGCAGTAAGCCTGTTCTTCAGAACTTATCCTCATCTAGCACATTCAAAAATCTTAATTTCTAGTTTCTCTCCGAACTTCCAGGAGCCAGTGTCCCTGGTGTCACACAGAGTGTGGAAAATTTGTGGTAACAAGCCTCACAACCTCCTGCATGTACTTTCTTGCTTCAAAAGCATATTTACTCCAGGTCATGACAGCTTGCAGCCACAGACTCTTGCAAGTATGACTGCTTTATGCCTCAAAGGCAGGGTTCCCCCAGTCCCATCATTGGAGAATCCCCCTCAGCACTCAGAGGACTACTGTTGATGGATCTGGAACTCCTGCCTCTCGGGCCTGAGAACTACCAGTAACTCAGCTATCCACTCTATAAGACACAATACTTACTTACTTTTCCTTAATGTTTGGGTTTTGACAAGTGTTGTTGGACATACTTTTATGCAACAGTGAGATATGCCGCCTATGTCTCCAATGGTCTCTTTCCCCTGTGGAGTCCTTACTGTTTTGGGGAAAGCTCAGCAGGATTTTAGACATCTAACCCTACTTTTCGACCACATGTAGGACTAGCATTTTGTGCTAGATCTAGGTGTCTACTTATCTTTTTCTTTCTCTTGGCATAGGTCTCCAGTCTTCAAGGGGTGATTTCCTGATGGCTCTTATATTGAGTTGCCTTAAGAGAATGGCTCTCAATTGCTGCCTATATTTGGGCTATCTCTGGGGAGTAATTCCAGGTTATTAATGAGATCTTTGACCTCTCTGTCTTGATAAATTTCTTTGGGGGCCCAGTTACAATTTCTGATGTAAACATCTACTAAATCAATTCATCCCTTCTTAAGGCTCTCTTGAAGAGTAACTAGACCTGCATGCACCTCTGTTCTGCTTTTATTTCTGCTCAGCTTTGCATTCAAGGCCTCCTCTCTCTCACTCCATATCCGTCTTGTGAATCTGCCAAAGTATCAAGGATTTTTTCCACAGGCGGCTCTTTCTCTATCTTAATCAATCTCTCTAGCATCATTTTTCCTTTGTCATCCCACATCTCTGGTGCTGACAGTAAGACCAAAGGATCATTTTCAAACCTCACCACTTTGTCTTTGGTTTCCTTATCCTTAAAGGCAGCAATTTCTAAGGAGAGGGCATTTTAAATTGCCTTTTTCGCCCTTGGGTTCCCAATAATTTCTCTGAGTTATTCAAATTATCCAGAGAGGGAATTTGGGTAGTGTCTTCATTGTTTTTGCTCTAATCCAATCTTCTACTGTTGGTCGACTCACACAGATTACTTTTGGAGCTGATGGCCTTCCACTAATCATGTCACATCTGAAAAGGGAGCACAGGGGTTCCAAGTAAAGTTGCCCCTTCTTTTTTTTTTTTTTTTTAAATTTTTTATTTATTTATGATAGTCACAGAGAGAGAGAGAGAGAGAGAGAGGCAGAGGGAGAAGCAGGCTCCATGCACCGGGAGCCTGACATGGGATTCGATCCCGGGTCTCCAGGATCGCGCCCTGGGCCAAAGGCAGGCGCTAAACCGCTGCGCCACCCAGGGATCCCAAGTTGCCCCTTCTTTGAAAAAATGTGGGAACTATTTTTCTGAAGCAGAGTTTTGGGCCTGGCAGATGCTGATTGGTGTTCTTGCTAAAAGAAGTGAAGATTTGAATGAGGTCCTAGGGTTCAGGTGGACACTGAACCAACCTCTGCAACCAGGTGTCTATGGATATAAAGGAAGCTCCTACCTCTAAAGGGTGAAATTGCTTTTCATAGTCATATGTCAGTTAAAGGTAGAAGATAGGAATACACCTTTGGAATAGATTAATAATGCAGCAGTACTTATTTATGAGGAAATAGGAGTCCCAGAGGCAAAGCATTAGGAAAGAAAGATGCAATGAAACATAAGGCCTAGGGAGGCCTGGGTTAGCTCACTACATTAAGAGCTCAGTGACCTGATACTGAGCTCATCTTTCAGATGGCAATCAACAGTGTCAGGGACATGAGGCTGACCATGCACATCATGGGTCCAGATCACAGATGATTTTGTATGTAATCATTAATATGTACAATTGCTATTCTAGAGATTATGACGTTCTTTGAGAGAAGTCAATACAGATAAACAAGTGCTTTTTAAAAATACAATATCTTGCCAGAAATGGCACCAGAGTTACGATATGGATATTGGTCACAACATACATCCAAGTAAATCTGTATAACCTGATTTTAGATAAAAGGAGAATATGGCTCAGTTTTGAAGTTTTGTAGGTACTTTAAAATAATAGAAACTTGTCGATAAACACTAGGAGTAAATAACCCAAAGAAATATAATATTTATAATGTACATGAGAGATTATGTTGGTGAATGTCCAGAATTTAAAATCAAGCTATGTACAAGTGGCGCTTTGCATCAACAGTGGACAGTCTGCCTTGTTTTGCACAAAAGATATTAAGTATATTTTAAGTGTTAGTAATGTGAAAGCATGAAAGACAACATAATAGCTCCATTTTTAAACAGCTCAAGAAGGCTGCCTGCCTTGATACATCTTTTACTAGATAAAATATTAATATCAAGATGGAAGACCAATGAATTTATAAAGCAAATACTACTGAGAAGCCATTTCCTGTGTTCTAAACATTTCTTCATTTAAACCATTCTGCTTAATAATCAAGCTTACTGGGAGCAAAATGAGGCAAAAAGCTATCAAAGGGATTGTTGCTATGAATGCTGAGATTGAATAATTGTTCACTTTTTAGCAAGGTCTTGCTATAACCATAGGCAAAGACGGAGTCAGGACAAACATTTACATTTGAAACAGCCTGTTAGGACATAACAGCCAGGCCTGCCTACAATTAACTCTGCCCAGAATGGAGATTTTTAGTTAACATATGCAATGAAATGTCAGGAAGCAATGCACATTCGTTTGTTTTTTATAGTCTTACAAAAATCCTGATATATGATAGAAATCAAAGGAAATTGGTTCTGGCTGGTATCAGGTGGGGGGTGTGGGGAGAGCCCCACTCAGTTCTTCTCCCCCTGCTAGTTTGAGATGATATCTCAGGAAGTTTTGCAAGACTCTAGGGCTCTGGAGAAAGAGTCTTGTTAAGCATTACTCTAAACTGACAATTGGAATGACTACAGATAATTAAAACCACTGCCACGATAGAAAACCCTTCTTTGATAGGTCATGTTAAAGGAAGCATAGGTTATGAATCCTAAGCATTAAAGAGAACACAGAATGCCTATCCAACTGACCACATACCCTAGGAATTCCTTTAAACTATTTCTAGTAGACAAGTCATCCAGTGTTCTGGGCCTCCAGCAATCCATTAATGTATTGTCTAGTTCAATTTCTCATTTTCATTCATCTGGTAGAAGAAGATCCAGTTCTGGTTTCTCCCCTGCAACCAATTTTATATATATCTCCTAAAGCGTACATCCCTGTCCTTACTCTTGATAAGGAAGAAGCATCCCCAGACATCTGGGAGCTGGCCTGGTATACATGTCAGGTCTTGGTGTGGTGGAAGCCTATATGGCATTCCCAGCTAGATCTGGGTGTTCTCCTGTTGAACGTACACAGCTTCATAGAACATAGATATCAGACAAGGTAGCTCTGGACCCTCAGAGATCAAGACAATATCAAGATGACTTTGCAATCTTATCTGACCACACAGAAAAACAATAATGTTGTCCAAACCACAAAAATGACCAAAAAGCCCAAATGCTGGATAATGTGTGACTGCTTCTTTACCTACTCCATCTCTATCCTTAAATCTTCTCTCCTTTTGGATTATATTCATTACAAAACCCAGTTTTACTCCTATTTCTTGACAACATCCAATCCAGAGAAAAGCCCAATGTCCTCCCCCAAATCACCTAACTGAAACCTAGATCCTATAAATCCTAACATTTTCTTGCTGAAACACCTGAATCCCTTGCTGCAAAGAGCCATCAGCCAAAGCTATCTTCCTGGTTGTCTTCGGCTGAGATCAGTGGTAACATATCTAGCTCATAACCTTTCTCCATGCCACCATCATTCATGGCATAACATCCTCTCTGGATATTTATCATGACTTTGAAATCCTGCCCTGGTTTCATCCCAAACCTCATTTTCATCATTATTTTTCACAAAGCATTTAGGAAGTCATGCTAGGTACGAGATAATATATCTGAATTGCCTCATTTACTCTTCACAACAATCTTTGAAAGATAATATAAAATTATTTCCATTTTTCGCCAAGGAAATTGGTGAAAAGAAGCTAACTAGCTCTTTTAAATCTGCGTGGAGAATAAAGGAAAGAAGCAGAATTTTCCAAAGTATGTGTACAAGTCCTGCGGTCTTTCCACTGCATCATGCAAATGGCAGCCTAATTGATATCCTTCAAATATTCCTTATACTTTCTACTTTCTGTGGTATTTGTGACCTAGCTTCAGGTAGAAGTGGGACAGCTTGGGGGATAATTGCTATCGAGTTCTAGATGGGGAATGAGGAGAAAGAGCATCCTTCACGCCCCAGGATGACACCCGATTCCATATGGCTGGTAGGATAAGTGTTGACTGCTCTTCCATGGTCATGCCTGCCTACAAATGCATTCAGAGCATGTGGCCACCCAAGACAGCACAGGAAGAGAAGACAACACAAGTGTAGAGCACACGTTTTTTCTACTGCCTTTAGATAAAATTAACTACACCCCATGTACCAGGCCACAGGAGGAAGAGATGAAAGAAGTACCATCTGAGAGGTACTTTATCCCATATGGACTTCACCATTGGCAGGGATTGCTAAATATTTGGAAGGCACAGAACAATTTAAACTGAAGATAAATAAACGTGCCTCCCCCTCCTTGCTTTAGTGAATGAGTATGGCCCCTGGCCAAAGACCACGTTAAATATTAGAAAAATCAGGACCACAATACTCTGTGACTTTTGTTCATTCTGTGTCTGGACTTGGCCTGAGACAGACAAACTTCGCTGGCAGGTTGCACTTTTAATTCGTGGCCAGGGGTCCCCGGCAGGCAGGACCCCTCCTGGTGACCATTCGATAATTTGCAAGCCTGTTTACTCTTGGACTCTCCTAAGTGACGATTTGATGTTTTCTCCTTTTCCCTGAAACCTCCTCCCTCTTCCTCATTCTCAGCTGCTGAGCTTGCTTCCTTCTTCACTGTTAAATGAAAGTAGTCAGAAGAGAATTTCCGCAGACTCTCAACACCCACGCGCCAGCGTCTACGAGGCTGCAGGTGTGCTCATTTAAGGCAGCCCAGGTGAGCACTGTGCCCCTGGGCTTGTGTACAACGCCCCCTCCTGCTCACCCATCTCCTGGATCCAAGACATCACTCCAGCCGTTCTTCCTCCTGGCCCTCGAACAACCCATCATTTGTTTCTGCTGTATTGGATTATTCTCATGGACATATCAAGTATGATCATGTCTCCTATATTAAAAAAAAATTAAAGCTTCTTTTGGCCCATTTCTGACACGTTTGTAAAAATTATCTTTGAAGCTGTTGTCATTATTTGCTATCCCCAGTTCTCTTCTCTCATCCTTTCTTAAACTACCCCAAAGATTTCCCCTCCTCTCTGCTAATTTTTTTTTTTTTGTATATATAAAGGTCACTGGTGATCTCTACTTCGCTTAATCCAACGTTCAAATTTCAATTCTAATCTCATTAAACTATCAGTGACATTTTACATAGTTCATCACGTTATTCTTGAAATACTTTCCTTGCTGTTTTGGGTGGTGTGCTCTATTGCATTTCCTCTTATGTTGGGGATTCATTCTCAGCCTCTGACTTCTCCACCCATCCTCCACTCTTCAGAGTGACTCAGAGCTTCATCCATAGTGTCCCTTCCTTCATAGGTATCCTTGCTCCTTGGCTTCCTCATTCAGGTCCATGGTACCATTTTATTTTATTTATCATTATTACTATTATTTTTATTTATAGTATTTATAACTTTAGCTCAGACCTCACTCTTGCCTTCCAGGCTTATGTGTCCAACAACTTGCCTGACAGAGTGCTAAGTATCTCAAATATAACACACTCAAGAAATAAACCTCCAATGTTTGTCAAACTTGTTTCCATATGTCAGCAAATAGCAAAAATAATTCATCTCTCCAATTGCTTGGGACAAAACTTCAGAGTCATTCTTGATTTGTCCTGTTATCTCCCACCCCACGTGTTTTCAGTCAGGAAAGCTTCCTGTCTCTATCTTCAAAAGAGGACCAGAATTCACCCACCTCATACTGTCTCTACCATGAAGATCCTGGTTGAAGTCACTATTAACTCTCACCTAAATGTTTTCAAAAGCCTCTGAGTGATGTTGCTCTTTCCATCTTTCCATCCTTACAACCCTTTGCAGTCTATTACTCACAGAATAGCCTTTTAAACATGTTCATCATGATTCCTCTACTGAAACCTCTAAGTGAAATCTCTAAGAGTTCCCAATTCTTTTCAGAATAACCCCCAGCATTCTTACAATGGTCTACAGTCTCCAGGGACTCACTGCTGTTCCCCTCTGACCTCATCTTCTGCATCCCCTGCCCTTCCACCCTACTGTCCCTGCACCACTGTCTCAATATCCTGGGCACAGTCTCTCCTGAGAATCTGAGCTCTCTGTTCCTTCTGGAATTGTCTTCCCTTCTACAACCCTGTGATTCATCTTTCATTCCCTTCACACCTTTGCTCAAATGCTGCTTTCTCAATGCCAGCTACCCCAACACTCTGATTCACATGGTACTTTCTCTGTCTCAAATCTCCTTAGGCTATTCTAGTTCTTATTTCTTTTCCTATAGCACTATTTGTCTTCTAATATTGTATTAAAATTAGTTATTATATTTATTATGTTGTTTATTTTCTTTATAAGATATAAACACCATCAGGGACAGAATTTTTTTTTAACTGTTTATCACACTACTGTAGCTCTGTAGCTCAAGTGTTCAGAACAGGATCTGAGATAAGAAGGAATGCATTAAATGAAAATCTGAGGTAGGAATTTCACATAGAAAATATGTCTTGCATGCTCTAAGTGCTTAATAAATATTCCTTTCCTTTCCTACTCTATCTTCCCATTTACTTCCAGCAAGCATTCTATATTGTCTATGGTACCGATGGATTACCTTCTACATATATAGTATCATTTGTCTACAAAATCCACAATTTTGCCCTTACTGAGTGTAGAGCATATTTAGGACAAACAGAACCATCCGTGTATAATCCTGGCTTGCCGAATTAGGAGGAATTATCCCAGATTTGAAAGATCAGCATTCTGTTTCTTAAAGTGGGATTGATTATACAGAACACAGTGTCTGTGCAGGGAGTCAGTCTTTTGATTAATTCAAAATTGTTTATCAAACTCTGCCATGGAAACATTGTAATGGTTAACTGCCCTTCACACATTTTCAGCTAAAGATAGTGTCTTGGGAATATCTGATAGTTTCATCTTAATTTAAGCTTCTCCCCACCACCATTTTTCCATCTCTACCTTAAAAGGTAGCTTTCCAATAAAATGTCTTAGATCAATGAATGACTAAAATAGCAGAAAAATAGTTCTATACACCCTGGTGCTGGTTCTGAGGTCCAGGCATGAATCTGCTCTGGGATGTCAAATTGGATTTGTAGCATTAGCATATTTGAATTTCTTTGTACGTGCTTTTGACACAATTTGTTAACACCAGCAAGAATGTTTCTACCAGTCACAGTGATTTGCAGGCTGCCAGTCCCCTGATAAATTTTCTTTGGTTCTTGGCACCGATGTTCTTTTATACAGTAGTATGGGCAATGTAACATAAATGACTTGTCCAAGAAATTTATAGAAAATTTGGAAAGATAATAGGGTAAAGAGAAAAAAAAAACAGATGAGTTAAATAGACAGCATCAACTGAAGTATAGGTTATAGAACATGTTTCATCACCTCCACTATAATTATAACCTTGATTATCTGAGGGATCTTTCTCAGAGACAGCATGATATTTCAAGCTGAAGTTTCTGTAGTTTCGAAATTTGCAGTTCAAAGCGAATGTTTGACAAATTGGCCCCCAAATTAACTTGGCATCTGTTTTAGGTCATTGGCAACTATCTGCCTGGCATGCCTTTCTTTTTGCCTTGCATTTTACCCTAATTCCTCACACAACCCCTCCTTATGTGTTTTTAAGCAAATAAACCATGTGATATTTTTGTGGCAGAAAGAGGGGTTTTATTCATGGCTTTCTGTGATCTGTGCCTTATTCTGATAACAATATAATTTTCAGACTGCTCAGATTTTAGATATGTTCTCCTTAAATTTACAGAGACAAGGGAAAGGATTTTTTCAGGGAGGTCCTAGGTATGATGTGTTTAATAAAAGACTGGCCTACTGCCCCACTTCTCTTCCAAAGATGCTCTGAGTAATCTTCTTTGTTGGAAACTATAATTCATTAGCTCTTCTTGCCTCCTATAGAGAACAGGATGAACTTAAATCCGCAGTTTGCACAGATTTATGTGCAGGGGAAAGAACCACATATACATACACACACATGCACAGAAGAACTATATTCAGGACATGCTGTATAGACATAATTAATGTGAGACAATATTAGGAATGCAAGGAAGATAACAGAATTGTTTTTCTGTTCAAGTTGAAAAGATAGCAATTTGAGTGTTCCAGAAATTTCCATCCTTCCCCAAATAACTCAAAACATTCTTATTTCATCAACTGATAGTTGATATCCATGACTAATAGATATTTATTTCAGTTAGATATTAAGGTTAAAATTTTAAAAAAATAGCTCTTGAACTTGCAACCATTGATTTACACTGATTTGCTTTATTTGTTCAGTTTAATCCTTTCTGGATTAAGGCACAGAATAAATACATAGATGAAAGATAAATAGATATGAGTTTTAATGACATTTGATCTTTTCAAGATTCAGTGTTAGGATGGGAAGAACATGGAGATGATAATAAGTCACAATTGCCTAAAAGGGAAGTAAAGATTTTTTCTACACAAAAGAAACCACTGAGATGGGAGTTTGGGCAGCAAAAATAAATTTTGGTTCGTCACACTATTTTTTTGCAGGTCAAGCCTTAATTACATCAATGGATTCCAGAGCTATTTTTACATTGCTATACCTGAATTGAGTTCAAATTTGGAAATCAGAAACTTTTGCCATATCAGTGGCAGAGGTGGCTAAAAGGAAAGGAGACTGGCTGGAAAAATGACAGAAGTTTAGAGATAAAAGTAACTTTAGAAACAACTCCTTATAAAAAAGGAAACAGAATCCAGAATAGTTAAGCTGGATGGTTTTCAGGTTATTAATTAAAAGGAGGAACATTTTTGAAAAAGACTCAAGTTTTCTAAACTCCAAACTTCACAGTTCACTTAGAATAAAAACATAAGTTAATTTATCACATTAGTTTAAAATTTGGCGTTAAATTCGAATTTAATTGATGACTTTAAGATGACTGCACCATCTGTTTACAAGAGAAACCCTAAGTGAAGGCTCCCTGACTAAGCACAGTCAAGCCCCCAAACAATGAGACATAATGATAAAATGATTGTTTTATCCATTAAGTTTTAAACTGGTTTATTACATAATATCAACAGATAAATAGGTAAATAGAACTTCCATGACTTCTCCAACTTCACTGGAAAGTTATGATCATTCTCTCTAGCTTGCCCCTCCATTTCCGTCTGAGCTCTTCATTCTGGAATGCTCTAGTGTTGAGTTGTGTGTTCTATGTTCTTCTAGCCACATGCTCTACCCTGCCAATCTATGGCTTTACATATCTATACTGCAATGACTCCCCAAAAGGTATATCTCGCCCTAACTTTGCCAATGAATTATAGTTGATAGAGTCAGCTGCCATTTTGAAATTACTATTTGAATGTCTGAAATTTATCTTCAATCAAATATTCTTTTCCAGTCTTTCCTATCTTAGTAAATGGTACTTCATCCACCTAGTTGCAAATGATTGCTAAATCTAGAAATAATTTTTAACCTTATACTTTCCCTCCATACCCATATTATCCAATGCATCAATAAATCCACTTGATTCTACCTTCAAAATACATCCCAAGTCCTGCCACTTATCTTTATCTCTACTGCTACCAGTCGTGGTCTGCTGCCTTAAGATTGACACATTTGCCCTGCCCTGAACCTATAATCCATTCTCCTCAGAGCAGTCAACGTACAGTTTAGGGGAAAAAAAAAAAGGAACTGATACTCTGTGTTCCTGCTTAAAATCTTCCCTTGGTTTGTGATTAGAAATAACATAGAATCAAAGTTCAGAGGGCCTTTTCTGACTACTCAATTGAAAGTGACAATTTTTCAATCACTCCCTTGTAAAATTCCCTTTTTCATTTTCTTCATAGCAGTTATTATAGATATTATCTGTTATTTTTGTTATTTATTACTTTTTATTTTTTTTGCTATCTTTCCTCATATATTCCTTAAGATCAGGGACCTTGTTGGTCATATCTGCACCTGTACTCTCTTCTGCCACATACAAGAACAATGGGCATGGAGTATAAACAATAAATTTTACTGAATCAAAGAATGAATACATTTGTGTTTTTCAAGATAGATATATTTTCCCTGATATGTCAGAAAACTATTTTGGATTTTAGATCTTCAAAAGAGTTGTCATGGGGGCTTGGGTGCCTCAGTCCATTAAGCATCTGCCTTTGGCACAGGTCATGATCCCGGGGTCCTGGGATTAAGTCAGGAATCTGCTCCTCCCTCTCCCTGTGCTTCTCCCCACTGGTCGTGCTCTCTGTCTCTCTCAAATAAATAACTAAAATCTTAAAAAAAAAAAAAGTTGTCACATGCCCATGTCAATTTCTTACTCATAAACGAGGGTTATATGAACCAGAAATTCCAGATCTATTGATAGTGGCAATTGTTGATTTTTAAATGACTTCAGGTAGTACCCTGAACATAAGCAATAATATTTTGATTCTTTTCACATTTCTAATGTGATACCTTGCATTTGTGTATAGCTATGTGTAAACGAGTATATTCATTCAAACTCAGTTTGACTTTGCAGTTGGACTCTTGGTGTTAGAACTAACATAACCAGAAATGTCTCTTGTTATGAGCTTGGTTAAGTGATAGTATCTTCTCTGTGGAGCAGCTATGCAGGTTCATGTTATAATGGTCATATATTGCATGGTAATCATCCTGACCTTCCTTCCTAAACATTGAATGGTTCTGTATGTAGTTTCTGGCATTTGGGAGCTGACAGTCCCAAAGTTGAAGGTCTGGAGGAGTATTGACTTAAGTATCAGTCTCCATTGAAAGTGTAATTGTTCCAAAAAAACCCACTTGTACATAGAGAACACAAAACCCTAAAATATTCAGCAGAGTTTCTGGTTTAAATTTCATTGTTTAATAAAGATGAAGTCATTATTGGCACAGTTAAGTGGTTTAAGGAGGATAGTCTATTCTGATTCTGAGAGAACCAGTTATGCAGAGATTCAAGAAATATCACAAGTTTTGGAAATTTAAAAGAAAGATTTGGAAACTACTTCAGCTTATTTTTTTTTTTTTAGCATGAATGATTGATACTTTAGATTGGAAATCCTGGGAAAAGCAAATAAGAGGCAAAAGTATTTTCATAGAAAGCAGATTAGCACTTGAATGAAAACAAAAAAAAATTCAAAACTATTTTCAGAGAACACAATTATATATATATGATTATAATAATATATGATTATGCTGGAGCAATGCTATAGAACTTTTAAATGACCAACTGTATATTTCAATTCAGATAATTATACATCATGTTACATATTATTTAAAACAGGTTTAGTCATTTCTACTGTTATAATAACCCAATGAAATGCATTACTCTCTTTCCTCCCACTGACTAGAAGAAAATTCAGAGCAGGAGCTGCCTTGCTCATGGGGTTAAATCAAACGAGAGAGTCCAAAGAAGTAATTGACATTGTCCAGAGCAGAGAGCTAACAAGACTTTCTTAACAATAAGGCTAAAACAATCACAACTAAAATATATGTGAACGTCAATGAGATTAAATTTGCCAGGATTTTTCTTTTTTCTTCTCTGTTTGAGTAGCCAATGAGAATTTTCCTACATGAGGTAATGCTCTTCACTCATACTTTATTGGATGAATGAGTACGGTCTGATTGGAAGAGCTTCCTCTAGGAGACTCTACAGTTGCTGCTAGACCTTTCTCCCTGTAGCCAGTGTGGTCAATTGAATTACATTGTTTTTATAGAGTCAATTATTTTTTCTACCTTTGCTCTTGCCTCTTAAATAATTTGATGCCAAAAGACAAATGCCTTTTCTTGTTTAGCAGGAGTATAGCAGAATGGAATTTTTACTGACATTTCAATATCTCCTTGTCTTTTGCACTGCAGGTTAGAGCAGTAAGGGATCACTGAGGCTGTCAGCTCAAATCTTTTAATGTTTTTAAATTTAATTTACAGTTTAATAAATGAGACAGTTTTGTTTATGGCTTAGATTTATTTTTCTAAGTTTTTTTGTTGGTTTTGAAGGTTTAGTGTTTCTTCTTCTTCTTTTTTTTTGAAGGTGTTAGTTTTTGCAGATTTGCCCATAACTTTGCTTTTAAATGTGAGATTTTAATTCAAAGAGATCAACCTCTCACACTTTTTAACAAAAGACACAGAAAATGTTTAAGTCCCACTCCCTAAGCATTATATTTTTCATAAAAATGGATAATACATGTCTATAGCTTGTCACAATTATGTGCTATACTCGATTTATGAACCGGAAGAGAAAAATTGGCTTTGGATTCATGAATACTAAATGAGATCTTGGATTCATTACAGTTCCCCAAAAAAGCATTGATCTGGTTATCAATAGTACATGGGAATAAAAACAAAGTAGTACATTTTATATCCAGTTACAGGCCCTTTTTCTAACCTGAGGCTCCTATGGAGATAATTTTTAATACACTGTCTGGGGGAAGAGTTTTTAATACTCTTCTTAAATGGAAAAAAATGAACTGAATAAATAAGAAATGACACAATGAATAACTAGACTTTCTTACAAACCATGGAAACACAGGGTGGACAATGAGAACCAGAACTTAAGAATTCAAAACATTGGAAATTAAAGGAATTATTTATCTTTCTCATGTATTATATCACAGAAGAAGAAAAATATCATTTATCTTTATATCTACTTTTCCTATATTCCAATAGTTCAGAGTCTATCAGATCAGAAAGTTACTCTTCAGTTAAGGAAATATGCATTTTGAGTGAAACATGAAAGAATGTCAGTGCATAGAATATTATATATGACATCTCAAAGCTTGAAAACATCATGTCTTCCAGTTTGCATTGTATGAACTCTGGCAATATTTTTTTTAATGTTCTGTATTGGCACAAACAGACCTTAGTTTAATCTTGAAGGCATTACAAAGGATTCTTGCAAACTATATAATAGAACACATTATCACACAGTAAGGTAATATTGCTGAATATATTATCACTGGAATTAGGGATTAGAAATTCTAAAATTTTACTAATGCAAATGAAACATGCTGTGTGTCTTCTGATTCTTATTCTGAAGATTTATGTGTTTTTTGTTTTCTAGTGTTTTCTGAATATAAATTATTTGTTCCATCAATAGTGTTTTCATAACATTTGTTCTTTCATATTCCTGGAAACATAATTATTAATATGTAAGGTGACAATTTGGGATATCTGATCATCCAGAAAGGAAAAGACAGGCTAACCTTTGTGAATTGAAAATTTGACTAGAAAAAGACTCCATTTGAGTTGGTTTTACCTACGCAGAATGCTAAGAGAGGGGTACATTTTACATATGCTTTTTAAAATGTATAAATTCTAGATGAAAGAGCAAAGATTCATTGCATTTTCAACACGTCTTAGAAGCTAGAATTTTCTGTATGTGCTGAGGTTAAAGCTAGTTAACTTGAGACATTCAAAGGAAGAAGGAGCTTAGCAGTGCTATTGGGCAAAACTATTGAACATTGGTAATCTCCATCCATTGAACACCATTTCACACAATATATCTAAAATAAGAATCATGCTACGTAGTTTAGATGGGTTGGGTACAACCATTAATGCTCTGCATAGGGACCACTGCCCTGTATAAAACCAATTTTATCTAATTTTCAGGCCACTATTAACATTTTTGCATGTGTGAAAATCTTTATTTGCTATTTTCATGCTTAGAATTTATTTTCCTGGAGCTAAATGTAAGATGGAGGCACAACCCAATGTGATCAAAGATTCTCATTGATTTGGTTAACAGTAGCAAATTTTTAGGTTTTTAGACAGAGTGAATAAATATTTCTTCTGTGGAAGCTATTCTATGGAACTCAGGTTCTCTTCAGTTTCCACACTCTATGAAGGTTATCATATAAAGTAGTAGAGCTGATTGATTTCTTAAAATAAACTAACTTTTAGAGTAGTTTTAGATTTACAAAAAATAATGAAGATAGTACAGGGAACTCCTATACACCCAACAGTCAATTTCCTTACATTTGGGCTGTCCCAAAGAGGACAGTATGAAAAGGAAGGAGTGGTAAGAATAACGTTTCAGGGGAGAAACCTGACAAATACTACCTAAGTTGACTGATCAAGGTCAACACCAACAGTGATAAGTCCTGTTGAAAATATGTACCCTTGGTAAAATGTGATGAAAATGGCACTTAACATCTATAGTCTTCCTTGCAAAAACCCACACCGGTCTAATCATGAGAAAAATAATAGACTCCAATAGAGCTGTGTTCTAAAAATACCTAACACTCTTCAGACCAGTCAAGGTCACCAGAAAAGAAATAGAAAAACTGAGAAATTGTCACAACCAAGAAAAAGAAGCCTAAGGAGACAAGACGAATAAATGTAATCTGGTATTCTGGATGGGATCCTGGTACAGAAATAGGGCATTATAACAATGGAAATCTGAATAATAATAATACTGTTTTTTAAGTTCCTACACTGTAAAACCACTTGTTTTTTCCTTCTATCCATACAGTACCCTCTAGAAAGCAGTCAACACCTGCAGCTGACAAGTAAGGGGTAAGGAGCTATGGTCTATCTTCCTGAAGATGGAGGATTTACCTAAATTATTTGGTAATTAAATAGAATTTCTGTAGTAGAAATGTGTTTATTCCTTCCCCACTTTTAATCTATTCAATCACTTATTTGTATCAGATATTGTATCAAATCAATATTCTGGTTTGAATCAGTATTTATTTAATCATTTATTTTTATCATTATTAACTTGACCACCAGCTCTTTCAGTTGGCCTCTATATCCCTTAACATACTCTCATCAATGGGAGATGTTTTTTGCTTTGTCTTGTTTGTCTTTGAGCATATTCTCATTTTCTGACATTTACAGGATGCTCCAAGTTCACCTTGTATTTTTAATGCTACATTCTCAAGAATCAGCCCATTTCTCCAAGGAGCTCTGGTTACTTTTTAATGAAAGTATGGTTTAGAGACCAAGACCTAGGAACTAGGTATGTTCATTGCTACTATAGAATACAGTTGCCCAAGATAGGGCTGTTTTCTAAAACACAACAGAGTATGTCCCCCAAATTGTTTTCTTTACTAAATTACTTACTCTGAATTTTTAAAATAATTTTTGAACAATCTTATATTTTTCCAACCCAATTCAGAAGTTCTAATTTAGAATGATTTTGCAAATAATATCAAAACATCATTTTAAAGTAACACAAAGAAATTTTGCCATTCTTTTGTAATGACTTCCCTTCTTCCTAAAACATAATAATCTTATGAAGCTTGATGATTGGAAAATCAAATAAACTCAGGAGCAAAGACTTTTCACTCTCATTGCTGCTCAAAGTAACATACGCAACTCTGAAAATCCATTTTTAAAAATGACTTAGAAAAAAGACAAAATATATTCTTATTAGATTAGATTTACGTCTTTCTTAGTTGATGATTTTGATAGGGGTCACAAGGCACATATTTTAAAAATTGTCTAGAGTCAGCAAACAACGAGGTTGAAGTTAGGTCATTTTTCCTAGGTAGTGATCAGAAATTTCCATTCCCTCGCTGGATCGACTCTGCCATCATGGCCTAGAGGATGCTATGCAATTATAAGATATTCAAAGTGAGGTGGCTGGGAGCAATCAAGTTGGAAATTATTGAGATTTGCAAATCAGAGCCAGGGAATGGTTGTCATCTGGTGAAGAGGTGGGTAGGGTATTGAAACTGTGGATATTCAAGAGATGTTGGATAAGTTCAGTATTTGAGAGTCAGGAAGTAGACGTTAGAGATGGTAATCTATGATCAAGTGGACCAAATAGGAAGGCCTTACAATTCAACAGTAGAGAGACTTCATACAGTATAGAAGCCAGGACAGGAAAAATATTGAGCCAAATGGAATAGCTGGGGCTCAAATAACATATTTATTTTTAAAATCTATTACTTTATGTATTTTTTCTCACTGAACAATTCTGTGTCATTTTGCAAAAGAGACACATAGCACAGAATCACCTAGAAAGATTACCTTCTGGGGACTATATGGTCTAGGTGGATGAAATTTTCCAACTATGATTTTATGAAAACAAACAGACACACAAATAGACAAAAACTACATATAAAGTAAAATTTCCCCTGAATGATTCTGCTTGACTGTTGAATGATTGAATTTGTTAGGTGATTGCCAGGAGCACCCCCTACCCTATGTTTGCTTTAGCAGAAAGCCTAGGCTTTTGAACAGATATAGGGTAGGGTTATTATTCTGAGGTAAACCAAAGGCTGCATTCTGGATCCCATTTCAATTTGCCCTTGTTATTCTAACTTTGTCCCTAGATTCTGCAAACAGGAGCCTGAGTGTGATGAAAGATAATTATTCCAATAAGAGCAATTTATTCAATAGCCTATTTATAAAGATCCTTGAGAAAATAAATGACTGGACTGGACTCAGCATGGGAATAGGTTCAGGTCTGTCTAGTTAGAATTCACAGTAAAATGCAATCTTAATTTTTTTTAAAACCCTGATGGGACCAGTTTTGCTGAGTGAAAATTCAATCAGAAGCAAGAAAAAAAGAAAGGAAGAAAAGAAGAAGACAGGATCATCTTGATGTCCCATTGTGTTTGAAATTCTTTGCACAGCTTCAGCTTCCCTTTCAGTGGTTTTCTTATGAGTAACTGTGTCTATGAGGGAAAAATGAGGGGACAAGTAGTGAGACCCAAATGAAGCTTTACAAGCATCATTACGCTCCCCTGCCCTGAGACTTTAATTAAGCTTTTGCAGACACTTGAGATGTCAAGCTAAGGAAAAATTCCTTTTTGTTTGCTCACCTAAAAGCTTTATCCTAATTTTTGTAATAACATCTATCACAGGGGCTAATTGGTTGTGGTACTTTGTCATTTACACTATCTGGGCTGAAAATCTGTAAGTTGAAAAGTAACACAGATTTATCAGTGTGAAGCCTTTGGCATATTAAGTTTTTCAAACTAAAAAATAAAACTTTTTTTCAATAACTACACTGAAAAGGTTGTCTTTGAATGACAGCAAACCAGACTATTTTCTAAAGTCAGTGAATATGTCATGAGTTAATGAAGAAGAAAACCAAAATGCATCAGTATCAGAAAGCGTTTCAGGATCACAAAATCCAATTAGTCCGATCCATTGGGGAGGGAAATCTGACTTAAATTGGAAACATTAAAAAGTGGTTAATAATCAACTAGAAAATATAATGGAGAAACAACTCCATGTGTATTATCAACCAAAAATACAAAACACTGGGAAACTAATTTAGCCAACCCTTGGTAAGACAAATATGAAGAAACTATAGAATTTTTTTCATAAATTTATTTTTATTGGTGTTCAATTTGCCAATATATAGAATAACATCCAGTGCTCATCCCATCAAGTGCCCCCCTCAGTGCCTGTCACCCAGTCACCCCCACCCCCCGCCGACCTCCCTCTCTACCACCCCTAGTTCAAAACTATAGAATTTATTGACAAATTGAAAGTCTTAAGGAAAAAGACAACTATGTCATGTTCTTAAATGGAAATACTAAATACTTTAATAATGGTAATTTATTCTCATTTTAAAAATAGCTTCAAAATAATTTCAAATAAAATCTTAACAATTTCTCTTAGAAAACTGCAGTGTGTTTTAATTTATTTTAAGGATTTTATTTATTTATTCACGAGAGACAGGCAGAGACATAGGCAGAGGAAGAAGCAGGGTCCTCACAGGAAGCCCAATGTGGGACTCAACCCTGGAATCCCAGGATCATGGCCTGAGACAAAGACAGACGCTCAACCACTGAGCCACCCAGGCATCCTGCAAAGTGTTGTAAGAGTTTACTGGAAAAAAAAAAAAAAAAAAAGGTTTACTAGAAATTATGAATGGAAGATATAAACCATGATTGATGTTGGTTTTTTTTAAAGAAAAGTAAGGAGTTGTGACTAAATATTGAAATATATAATAGTTTGACAATTAAAGAAGTAGGGAATAAGTTAATACAAAGTAAAATAAGTGAGAAAGTATCCTAAATATACACTTATATTTAAAATAAAACAATATTTAATATTATAGTCATTTAAGTCAATAGGGAAGGGGAGAATTATTCAACAAAAAGATTTGGACAATTAATCCAATGTTAGAGATTAGAAATTAGTATCATAACATACATTCATACATTTAGTCAATGGCAACATTGACTAAAACGTCTATTAAAAATAAATTATAAGATAAATATAAGAAAGAGGTATCTTGGGCAGCCCCGCTGACTCAGCGGTTTATCGCCGCCTTCGGTCCAGGGCCTGATCCTGGAGACCCAGGATCGAGTCCCACGTCAGGCTCCCTGCATGGAGCCTGCTTCTCCCTCTGCCTGTGTCTCTCTGCCTCTCTCTCTCTCTGTGTCTATAATAAATAAATAAATCTTTAAAAAATACACTAAATCAAATGATATCCTTTAAATATTAATATATTAATTATAAACATATTAGTAGAACATCATCAAAGAATTTAATTCAGCATTTATTGGAATGCAAGCCTCATGAAGACAGAAATGTTTATGCTTCATTCATTGCAGTAGGTGTTTATTTTTTTATTTTTTTAAAGATTTTATTTAGTCATGAGAGACACAGAGAGAGAGAGAGAGAGGCAGAAACACAGGCAGAGGGAGAAGCAGGCTCCATGCAGGGAGCCTGACGTGGGACTCAATCCTGGGACTCCAGGATCATTCCCTGGGCCAAATGCAGGCGCTAAACCGCTGAGCCACCCAGGGATCCCCACAGTAGGTGTTTAATAAATGCTCTTTGCATTCACTGATGAAGAAATCCAATATCCAGCAAACATATGAAAAAATTTTCAGCCTCACTAATAATCAGACAAATGAAAATTAAGTGACATGCCATGTATATATAAATCACTCAAGCAGCAAATATGCAAAAGTATAATCATGGTTATTTAATACTTACGAGACTGTAGTGACCATAGCTGTCACAATCTGGAACAAACACAGCCCTAAAGATGTACATGTAGATTGATAATTCTCCAACTAGAAATTTATAAAGGTAAAAATTTTTCCAGAAATGTATGCTTAGCCTACATGATTGGCTTTCCTAATTGTCCTTTGATAGACATTTCTTGCCCAACAATCATCTTGTATCAACAATTGTGTTCATTTAAATTATTTTATGAACCTATATATTTTTTTGCATATTGATGAGAGCTTTAGTTTTCTAAATTACTCTATTTTATTTTCCTAAAGTATTTTAAAAATTGAGATTTTCATGTTTCTATGTGGAAATTCTTTAATGTAATAAGGAAAGGTACCAAATGATGTAATCTAATGACATGAAGAACTTTGGTGATGTAAAATGTTAATGATGCCAAGTGATCCAGTGTCCCATACAAATGATGATTTGTAGTAGTTCTGAAAAAAAATAGTGGATGAAAATTAAGTCATCAAAAGACAATGTAAGAAAAAACAAAAAAACATCTTTTACTAGCAGGTGGCAATATATTCATAATATAAATAGACTCATTGACTTCTTTCTAGATGTATGTAATGTAAATAGAACTATAAACTGTTGACATAAATAGAACTCTTGTTCTGAAGTTGAATATGTAGATTGTTTTCCAATAATAATTCTAGAATCTGAAATATGGGGAAAAAAAGTCTAAGCACTAAGTTAAAGAGTTTAATCTGGGAAAAAAAACCACAGTGATTCGTGTATTCAATTAGATTAGAAAGTTGAATACAAGTCAATTATTTTAGCTGTCTTAATCAAAATTACTAATATGTTGTGCAACAGGGGATTGTATATTTGATTTTGCTCAAAGCTAAAAATAGCTTTATGTATATTGCATAAAAATATTATTTTTCCTTTTTATGACAGAAACATGTTAATGGTAATTACTTTGTAGCTTTGTAGGCTTGAATATGTAGGAAAGAAAAATCATATCTTTAATGTATTTTATTTAGATATGATTTATATACAAATAAATTCATCTATTTTAAATGTTCAGTGAATTTGAAGATGTATGCACCCATGCATCCACCTCTATACCTCTATTTTAAATAGATAATATGTAGCATTTTCTTTTATATAGATGGTTCTGTGATTATAAAGGCCCACATGGACTGTGAAATCATCCTCGCAATCATGTAGTGAATTGTCCCATAATCCAAGAAAGTTCCTTCATGTTGTCCCTTTGCAGTCAACCATTCCTTTTTAACCAAATGCCACTGTTAACCCAATCTATCAATCTGCAGTTCATCTTATGTCATATTTTTACCAGTGAACATGGATCCTTATTCTACAGGGTAAAATTTACAAATTCTCCTTCTCCATTTATGAAACTATTCTTTCAAAAGGAGAGAAATGTCAGTTCTCAAAATTTATTATCCTTGCATAGCAGAATTACAGAGTATCTAGCAGACAAGTAATTCTGTTATTGAATATAAGAAGCAAATACTTCTGGAAAATAGCCCTAAACTTGAAAACATATGGTGCACAATCTGTAGAGCTACATTTTGGAAACCATGATGCCAGATGAAAAGATAAATAATCAGACATTGAACTTTAGTCAGCATTTAAACCAAGAGCTTCAAAAAACTTTACCAATAGAATCTCTAAATCTTTTTGAAAGACAAGATTAAGATATCAATGTATTCTAAAATTCACTGGACCCATTAGGACTACATCACATGGATCCTTTGAAACAATCCTTTCAAATTTATCTCTTGGCATAATCAGAATTCTCTGACATAAAAGAAGCCTTTTAGTATCTGTTTTTATTTGTTTGTTTGTTTTCTGTGCAGAATGGAAATATATCAAATAAATTTCACAGCAAAAAGTCTCTTGTAAACTTGAAAAAATATATGCCATAATGCTGGTTCCTCTTTGCCAGGATGTGTCTCTGGCTCAGTGATTTGAAGCAGACTAGGGGCTTCTGTAGGGGCTTGCATTTCAGTTTATTATAGTCACTGGAAGACATTAGTCTAACAGCTCTTTTGAATTGATAGCTTCCTCCATTTGCATGAACTATCCTATGAGTTCTTGCATTAAACAATTTCCGTTTGGGTTCATTAAATGATAAAATGAAATCTTACTGCAGATATATATGCTCTGAACTCAAGTTTAGCTCTTATATTAAAAATGACAGAATGAAGGGAATTTTTTCCTATTGTAATAGTTCACTTATTTTTCTTCTGTTGTCATACCCTTGGGCTCTTCAACAATTAGATTGTCATATAAAGATAGATCTAAATATACAACCTGATGGACCCTACTTTCATCTGACTCTGCCACAGTTCCTTCTATATTCACAGAGACTTTCTAGCAAGTGGTGGAAAGTGGCCAGCAAAGCCACATCTTTCTCAGAGTGTGCTCTTAACATGCCATCTTTCCTCCATTGCCAAATCTTCCTTGTAGTCATCAAGACACTTTGAACATTCATTAATGTGTGGTAGAGAAATACAGCAAGCAGATAAAATTCTGGGTTTGCTTTTACACTAGTCACATAGATGGATATAACTATATGGTAGAGACATTAAATATGTTTTTTTCTAATCTCCAGATTGGGATTCTGCATCCAGCTAATACTCTTTTCATTATTCTGTGACTATGTCCCCATTTGTCCACTACCATGCGAGGTATTTCAGGGAGGGTACACCTGGAAGGTGAATAGCAAACAAACACAAGCCCAATTTCCCTTTCAAACTACCTAAATATTCAGTAGTTCTTATTAGAAATGTGCTTTAAAATTATTATTGCTATTTTCATAATTCATAATATTTTCTTAGTGTTTACTGTGATTTTTGTAAACAGTTGTCTCTGGAAGTTAATTTTATTTTTCATCTCAGCTTGGCCCACTGGAAATGATGAACTTGCCAGTGATGGGAAGAGGAAAAATATCTAGGAAACACCTGCACACTGAGAAGCTGAATATTTTCTTCCCCGTAGAATTCACTTTTACTACTTTACATTTCTTTTCCACAAAATCATCATCAGAAAATACATATAATGTGCCCTAGTTTATTTGGAACACATAAATTGGGGTGTACGTTTCTATTAGCTCCTGTTTTTGTAATCTTCATTTTGCAGAATCTACCTGTTGGTTTTGTAGGCTGGTATATATACCTCCAAAGTCGGTATGATAAGGGGGCAATTGTATCCCACTGTTTTGGCTCATCCTTGAGTATAATATTCTACATTGTCTAATCTAGCTCATTTTTTTCTGATTATATAATTAGTGATATTATCTCATACAACATATATTTTGTAGAGATTCCCTTGCAATTTTCCTGCATGAGTGATCTAGGGGGAGCTCCCCATGACGACCTTATCCAATTATACTAACAAAAAATCTCCTGCAAGTTTATTTACAATATGTCTTGTTGAGAGACTGAAGGAAGACATGAGGATGGGATGTGCCAAGCTGTTTTCTCAGGTGACTTTTTCAGCATCTTCTTTACCAGATACTTAAATGTTCATAATGTTTTGTCTGTATGCTTTGGCTGTCTTCTTTACCCTAACACATCTCAGCCAGTCTCGACTGTCTCAATAACTGTCTCCATGTCAATGTTCCTCAGATCTGTTCCCTTGGATGGTGCCTGACTCCTGAGCTCAGTATGTACAGATTGAAAAGTATATATATATATATATATATATATATATATATATATATATATTATAGTAAATACATATATGGATAGTATATATATACACACATAACACACGTTTGAAGATATATGTATCTTTGCCTACACCCAGAGTGTGAAGATCATTTCTTTTATGTTCTTCTAAAAGTTGATAGTTTTGCACATTTAGAACTGTGATCTATCTGAAGTTAATTTTTATATATGACTTGAGGTAAAGATTGAGATTCATTTTTTTAATTGATGCATCCAATTTTTTTTTCACGTATTTATCCAGATGTTATAGCATCATTTGTTAAAGAAATTTCCCTTTCCCCATTAAACCGCTTTGGCATCTTTGTCAAAATCAATTTGCGTTATTCGTGTCTGCCTACTTCTAGACTTTATTCTGTTCCATTCCTCTCTCTGTATATTTTTATGCCAATACCGCTGTGTCTTGATTACGGTGGCTTTGCAGTAAGACGAAGTCAGTCGTTCAAGTTTTCAATTTTATTTTCCATTTCCAAGATTGCTTTAGGTTCTCTTCAGCTTTTGGATTTCCATACAAATTTTAGAAACTCAAAACTGTCAGTTTCTACAGAGATGTTTTCTGAGATTATGACTTTGATCGCATTGAATCTATAAATCAATTTATGGATAACTTATTTTTTAACATGAGTATACATTCATTTTGCTCTCCTTTAACTTAGAATGTTTTACATTTTTTAGAGAAGTAGCATACCTGATTTGTGATTTATTCCTAAGTAATTTTTTGATGCTTTGTGTAAAGAGAAGTTTTAAAATTTCATTTCCCATTTGTTTACAACTACTCTATAAAAAATACAATTGAATATGGATATTGTGAAATCTGTACCACACATTTTAATATTTTTAGGTATTGCTTTCATTTCAATTCCCAATTATTCCTTGACATTATTTTAAAAAATACAATTGCTTTTATATTTCATCTTGTATTCCTCGATGTTGTTAATTTACTTATTATTTCTAGTGATTTCTTGTAGATGCCTTATGACTTTTATGTAGATAATCAGATCATTTTCAAAAACAGGCCCCATTTTTAAAATATATATATTTCTTGCCTTCTAGGTTTATCTCGTACGTTCTGTCTCTTAGAACTGGAACCACCCATTTCCCCGCCAAAAGCCCAGTTTTACAGGTGGGAAATGGTACAATAAAACACACTGGTCTCTATGGATCCTCAGCTATACTGGGACAATGTTACTTCTAGGCTCTTTTTCTGAGGAAAGGATATATATTTTCAAAATCTATTAGTTATGTTGATATTTTCAATTCAATTTTAGTATTTTAGTATTTCCCTTAATTTGTCTATAATTCTATATTTTTCTTACCCTGAAAATCTTGACTCCTAACATTGTTAACATAATTTGTTAATTATATGCTCCTTTAATGAAAAAGGACTAGTTTCAAAATAGCAACAAATAAAATTGGCAAGACTACTTTTTAATAAAAACCACTTTCAACAAAAAACTACTTATTTAATTTTTTAATCTAGTTTTTTAAAACTACTATTTAATTTTTAATCTAGTTTTATTTAAAGATTTTATTAATTAATTAATTAATTTATTTATTTATTTATTTGAGAGAGAAAGTGAGAGAGCAGAGGGTTCAAGAAACTTTCCCACATTGCACATATCTGTCCAAGAATAACTATTTGTGGGAGTGAGATACCACACCTTACAGCCCTCTCCCAACACACACATTCCCTATAATTACTTTCTTTTTTAAAAACATTTTATTTATTTATTTATTTATTTATTTATTTATTTATTTATTTATTTATGAGAGCGTGTGAATAAGGGGGAGGGGCAGAGGAAGAGGGAGAGGGAGGAGCAGACTTCCCGCTGAGCAGGGAGCCTCCTACAGGGCTGGATCCTAGGACCCCGGGGATCATGACCTGAGTTGGAGGCAGATGCTTCACCAACTGATCCACCAGGTGCTCCTCTCTCATCCATTTTATTTTGTTTTATTTTATTTTTTAAAGCTTTTATTTATTTATTTATTCATGAGAGACACAGAGAGAGAGGCAAAGACACAGGTAGAGGGAGAAGCAGGCTGTCTTCTGGGAGCCTGAAGCAGGACTGGATCCTGGGACTCTGGAATCACGCCCTGAGCCATAGGCAGACGCTCAACTGCTGAGCTACCCAGGTGTCCCTCTCTCCATTTTAAATCCATTTTCCCTCCTTAAATGCCTGCCCTATAGTACTCAAGCTCCTGCGTCAGCCTTAACAGAGACTCCCTCACAATTAGGTAAATTCATGTCTCTATAAGAGATCAAATCTATCTATCTATCTATCTATCTATCTATCTATCTATCTATCTACCTATCTATCCTCTATCTAAAGGTTTGGCTCTCTCACTAAAATCTGTAATTACTCATTTAAAGTTCATGTTCTCACCCATTCTGTAAGCCCCAAGATATCAGGAATCATTCTCCATTTCTCCTCCAAAACTGTCCCCAATAAGTGGCAGGGAATGCCATTGTACCCATTCCTGTGAGAAAATGATGCCTTCTGTGGCCGGCCAACAGTACATACTCTCGCTTTGAACTATGGTCATACTGGTATTCTGTGTTAGGTATCCATTCCTTTCCTTCTCTCTTTCCTCTCTGTCTCTTCTTCCCTGTTTCTGTCTCTGTCTCTCTCTCAGACACACACACTCCAGGATAGGGAATGAACAATTTCTTTTGCAATCGGACTCTCACTAGAAATGAGCATTGACCGGGAATTTTCTCTGTGAAAAAATAGAATTCTCTTTGGAGATTTTTCAGTTATAGAACCTTTAACCCTTATAAGAAAATAGTGTGGAAGATGAGATCACACTTTTTAAAACACTCAACCATATCCTCATAATACACTCTGCTTGGATCAACACTACAAAAATAAAAGCATTGTTTTATCTGCCCATGAATCTCTCTAGCAGTCCTCTACCAACCCAACTTCTGACTGCTGTGATTAATTCAAAGTTATCTTGTATTTATCAGTTCAAACATTACCTACTCCTTCAAAAATCTTTTTGACTTCTTTCCTTAAAATTCCATAAGGGGTAATTAGACTAAATTACCTTACAGCCAGGGCACCCCATCGCATTTCTCAACACACCACATCGTTATAGTTATTGCTATTTAGAAGTCTGATTCCCCACTTGCGCTTAAGGACAGGACAACTGGGTTTTTCTTTTTAGAATTCTCAGTGCACAGCACACTTTTTGTTGCCTTTGTTTTGTAAAGAACAAAAAAAGTAAATAAATTCTAGTCCAGATAACTATTCTTAGACTCAAGTGAAATTTCAAGTAGTCCCTATCACCTTGGAAGAATACTCAGGACTGAAATAAAGCCAACTCCTATGTCCTGGAAGTTATCCATACAACAGAGATGATGTCATCTGCCAGTGCAGAAAATGTCATTCTTTACCAGTGACATGATTTTTCCTTGATTTGAGGGCTTTCTGCAGTCAAGCCCTTGTGATTTCTGGGGTGTGCAGATTCTTAATAGCCTCAGGGATTGAGTTTGTATGGGCAATCTCAGAGCCTGCCCCTAGTGATTTTCCAAACCATTGTCCTTCCTCATCCTAGTAGTGGAGACACTTTTAGGGATTACAGTTGTTCATGGTGAGGCTCCAGCATTGCTAACCCCCTGCCTCATGAGTCAAAAGTGTCTCAGGGCTCCTAATGGATTCATCTCATTGCAGACATCCCACCAGTCTCCTTCCCCTAAATCCAACTTGTAAAGCCTTGTGTTTTCCTTCATGTAATGATGATGATTTTTGTTGGAATTCTGGCAAAGTTGGAGGTAGGCGTAGTGTAGAGATTTGTTGTTAGATGCAAGCTGAGGAACAGTGTAACCATGGTGAAATATTAGGCTAATACTTGCAGAGAGGGAGAAAGAGTACCTAAATATGCTGCTCTATCACAGAAGACCTCGGAAAAAGATCAGTTGAGAAAATATCTACTCGAATTAGAGAAAAGGAATAAATAGAACCTCACTACTTAGGCATTAGAACTTACTTATGTATTAGTGTCAGGACTTTTAATTATAATTACATGATAATTAATTCGATAGTCTGGGTCGGGGTGAGCACCCTTATGTCCAGAACTGAGGATCGTTTGTGCTTTCTGCACCTTGTTTATCTTATTCTTCTAATGCACAAATTTATATTTTAGAAAAACTTTTGTTGAGGAGCTGAACTCTAGATTTTAGCGGGGAAGCAGGCAAATTAAAGAATTGAAGGCCATCACTGTAAAATCTCCCAACACCCAGGAGGAAACATGTGACCAGCTCAGGTTTTAAGCAAAACTGAGGCTGTAAGAGGATGATTAGACATCTAGGGTCTAATGTTTTGTATCTCACTTTCAAAGGAACTGTGCATTTCATGTGCATTTCTCGCTAAACTAACAAAAATCACTTTGCAAGTAAAATTTTAAAAACAATAAAATGTTTTCGAATAGAAACATTTACTCAAATATACTATATTTTTGTTATTTTGTTTTTGTAGTTAAATACATAGATAACATAAAATGTGCCATTATAACCATTTTTAGGCATACAATTCAATGGTATGAATTACATCCACAGTGTTGTACATCATCATCATAACCTAGTCCCCAATTTTTTTTTATCACCTCAACAGAAATTCTTTACCCATGAAGCAATAATTCTCCACTCATTCCCCTATTCCTGCTCCTGGTAGCCTCTACTTTCCCTCTTTAACAATTTGCCTTGTTCTATATATACTTTGTGTATAAGTGGAACCATACAATATTTGTCCTTTTTGTGTCAAGCTTATTTTACTAGCATGTTTTCAAGGTTCATCCTGTTACAGCAGGTATCAGAACTTAATTCCTTTGCATGGCTGAATAGTATTCCATTGTAGCTATGTACCACATTTTATTTATCCATTCATCTGTTGATGGACATTTAGGTTATTTCCACCTTTTGCTTATTGTGAATAATACCACTATAAACATTGGCATGGAAGTACCTGACTCTCCTTTCTCATTTCTGTTGGATAACAAAGAGTGGATTGAATATACTATTTTATGTTGCATGATGTTAAAAGCAACTTAAAATGTTAACCCTCTGCCAGGTATATTTTTAAAATCTAAGAAATTAAAAAAAGGCATTTCCCTATGTATAATATTTTTATTGAACATTTGAAGACTATAAGGTTTATAAAATAAAATAAGGCATTCAAAAACTTGCCTTTTTCCCCCATCCAAGTACTAACCAGGCCCGACCCTGCTTAGCTTTCAAGATCAGACGAGATTGGGCATGTTCAGGGTGGTATGGCCATAGATAGAGCTTGCCTTTTTCTATTAAAATTTGAAGCCATTAGACAGGGATCATTTATTTTTTTAAGGATTTATCAATAGTTGAATTTATTTATCGATAGTTAAAATTAGTAGCTGAGGGGCACCTAGGTGACTCAGTCAGTTAAGAATCTGCCTTAGGCTCAGGTTGTGATTTCAAGGTCCTGGAATCAAGCCCTGCATTGGGCTTTCTGCTCAGTGGGGAGCCTGTTTCTCCTTCTCCCTCTGCTGCTCCCTCTGCTTGTGCTCTCTCTTTGTCAAATAAATAAATAAAATATTTTTTAAAATAAAATAAAAGTAGTAGCTGAATAATAACGGACAGGTAGCAAAACACCCAGACAGGTGCCTCTCCTTTAAATCTTGTGATAAACTAGTAGATTTGTTAAAATTTTTATGATGATCAACCCCATTATTAGAATGCTACTGCACAAGAAGGGAGGGTAGATTTTAAAGACATATAGTAGAAATATTTATATTAGTAAAGGTGAATATATGCAAATCAGTCATTGAGACAAAGAGTGAGTGCTATGAGAGATAAAGACACAAACTTGAGAGAGAGGAAAAAAAATAAAATTGGAATTTTTTGCATTCTTTTAGCCATGGTAGAAGGACAAAAACAGAAGGAATTTGAGCAAGCTAACTGCATATCTTCCACTCCTGGTTGTCTTGGTGATCCCCATTTTTTTTTTATTAATGATCATATAATAATAGCAAATGAAAGAAATGCTCTGGATTCCATAAAGTCTAGCTCTCTCCAACTTATCAGACAATCTGAAAAGTATTTAAGGGGACGTTTGCTGCAGATAACTGATGATGTTATTGAATGTAGTATGACACACTGGCTTGCCTGGGAAAAAAAAATGAAAAGAAAGGAAAAAGTCCTGTTTGATGTATAGTTTTCTCTCTCATCTCTATGAATGGCTCCAGCACACAACCTGGGAAAAAAATCCTCACATACAAAAAGCTTAACCTGATCCTGTATGCTTGAAAGCTATTCTGGACATTCCTGGGTTTTACTTCTCCCACTGAATGCAAAAAGACACTCTTGAAAAATGAAAAAGTTAGCCATAGAGCCACATAGTATCACCCGCCCAACATCACTATTTGGGAGGGAACCAGAAGTCTGGAATCTTAGACAAGAAAATGAACTAACATTCTCTCTGTCTCTCTCGCTAACTCTATTGGAGGTCAGAGAAATCTAAGCTAGCTGTTTCTTGTATGGCTCTCATGACATCCCTCATCTTTAAAAACTGTGGAAGTGAGCCTAAATAAACTTCTGCATCCTAATTCAGTGACTAAGTGACTGGTTGCATCACATCTATGGGGACTGGCATTCTTTCCCCCTTCCTGCTCAGCTGGCTTTGACTTGTCCTATGGACACAACTCAGCTCTAGCAGTTCCAGCCACAACTCAATCACAAAGACCTAGAAAAAAGGAGGAGAATTTGTCCTTGACTTGTATTTCTTTTCAAGAGCAAGAATAGATTTCCCAGAATCCCCCAGGAAGGGGATTCAGGTTGTTGGCCAGAATTGCATCACGTCCCTCTTCTTAAATAAATTAGTAACAATCAGGAAAACAAATTATTGAGACTTAGAGACTAATCAAGATTTAGCACTGGGATGAGGAATGTCAAGGACTCTGGAAAACATACCTCTTGATACCTGAAAAATCAAGCAATCTCTAGTGGTGGTTGCATCCACTTTCCAACTTTTGCACCCTACCTGAGTGGGTGAGAAGTGGACAGTAGAACAATTTTGAATTGTTTCGCCTTTTTTTCTTCATAACTCGCTACTAGGAGAGTAAAAGAAGATGAAGTCAAGAAGCTGGACAACTCACTTGCTTGGCTGACTGCACGAGGTTATTTGAGCTCAACCTATAATATTTGCTTTATTAGTTTATGGTAACACTCCACATAAAGACATCACATTTTTCCCTCTTGAAGTGCAAGTATAAAATTACTTTGAGAAGACAAAAAGTTGCCATTCTGTTTTGATTTAGCTGAGGATATTTAACATGCAGAAAAGAAGAATATACAAGCAACTGAAAAATAGCGGGTGGTCTGGCAATGCAGCTATATAATATTGTAATTAAAACAGCACTAAAATATCCTATCACTGATTCAGAAATACATTTCTCCTTCTCATTTGTGACCCTTTCAATTCTCAACGTGTAGGCAACATTTTCTTCCAATGTTTTTCCCATCTCAAATGGCTCTGTAATTTAGACAACAGGGAGTAGAGCACGTGATTAACAGGAGCTGTGAATTGAGGATGGGGCAGCTGCTGTATCACAAAGAGATGCTTTGTGGCCATGTTACTACATGTACGAGAAACTCAACAAATTGATAATTTGTTAAGCTAATTGAATCTCTCTGTGAGAGTTATTGTAGCTTTTGGTTAGGCTAGGACATCACCAAGTGTTTATACAATTTTAGGGCAGCTAAAGGCAAAGCCATCCTGGGCTACTGATAGGACCAGCATTCAGGGCATTCAACAAAAGTAAGCCTTAGCACAAGAGTCAGAGTCTTTACCAGCCTCTGTACCCTGCTGGCCTCCTTCCATCCCGTCCACAGAAGATCCATGCTCTTCCAAGAAGGTTCAGTTGTTCACACTGCCCCTATTATGCATTTCCACTCCACCCTGCCTGATAGTAGGGATGCATGTTTGTTTTTTTGTTTCCAAACTCCTTCTAGCCCATATCAGGAGGGTTGATGGAAGCCAATAAACCCTTTCCTATGTGGTCATTGTTAAATTTACTGTTGTTATTATTTTAATTATTGTAATAGTATTTTTTATTATATTCTGTAATGTTTCACTACAAGTTCATTGGAAATCTATTGATTTTTGCAAATAATGACTTTTGGATTTTTCAATAATAGATGTTGATGCCTTCTCTTATTCTTTTTCATCCTATTGACCAGGACAACGGGTATAATATTGAGTGTTGATAGAAGCACTAAGCATCCTCATTTTGTTTAGACTTGTATGGGAATGTGTCTAATATGTCAGTATCAAATTTAATATTTTTGTAGGATTTGGAAGTTTCCTTTTATCACGTTATCAACAATCTATTTTTTTATTTCCTAAGGATTTCTTTTTGTAATTAACTATTGACTATTATCTATGATTATTAAGGGGATTTGATATTTTTTCTTTTTTTAAATCTGTTAACTTAGGGTAATAATATTGATCATTATTTTCTTGTTCAACTATTTTTGCATTCTTGAAGAAAACACCATAGTCCTAATAAGCTAAGAGACTCAGTTTGTCAAAACTTTTATTGATTATTCTTGCATCTATATTTTTAATTATTTAAATTTTCCCAGTTTGGCGATTTGCTTAAAATAGGAATTATTTAATCTTTGATAATTTTGTAAAATTGTTTCTTTTGAAGGAATAGAAGATTTTTGACTTCAAATCCTTTCCCTTTTAATATTTTTCACTGATATTTATTCTTGATTAAATTCTGGTGACTATTTTTTAAATTGTCAAGCCTGTGAAGTTTAAAATTAATTGAATAATATCTTTAAATGTACATTTACATTTTGGTTTAGTTTTTACTATATAATATATCCTAAAGTGATATATTTATACCTTCTCTCATTTTCCCAATGTGTAGGAATCGAGTCTATTATATTCGTATTTCAAAACCCAACTTTGAATTTATTGATCATCTATATATTTTTACTTGTTGTATTTTAAGTTTATTATTTTCTTCCTTTTATTCCCCTTAATTTTTTAGCATATGGGTTTGTCAGTTGAGAAATTAGAAAACATATTTTAGCCACTTTTGCTATGTAATGAATACATTTATAGTTATAAATTTATCCTAAGTACCTCCTTAATGTCAATTCACAAATTGTTAAATGTGTAATATATTCATTGTGGTAAAGGACTAAGTACTTTAAAGCATCCATAATGTTAATTGCTTTAGCTCAGTTTATTACATACTATATGAAATAAATATTAATAAATTACTATATAATTATTAAATTAATAATAGAAAATAAATAGATACCTTTTTTCTGAATGTCACTGGATTTATATAATTGTCTTTTTGGTATTTATTTCTGTATTGATAGCATTAATTCAGAGACATAGTATAAGTATTATTGATTCTTTGGAATTCTTAGTTTCCTGATACATAGTAAATAAATTGAGTTCATTTTCCCCCCATCTTTAAGTCAGCTTTACTGGAGCTTAATTTACAAACAATGAAACTAACCCATATAATTCAACAAGTTATGACAAATATATACACCTTTGTAATTGTCACTACAATCAAGATACAGAATATTTTCTTTACCCCTAAAATTTTACCCACCCCTCCAGTCCTAAACATGGACTCTGCTTCTCTGCTTGGAACATTGTGTGCACATCCAGCATGTACATTTTATGTATGTTTTTTTTTGGCTCAATAAAATGCTTTTAAGATTCATCCAGCCTATTGCGTTTGTTATTCTTTCTTTTTTTTATTATTATTTCATTTATTTATTCATGAGACACACAGAAAGAGAGAGAGAGAGGTAGAGTCACAGGCAGAGGGAGAAGCAGGCTCCATGCAGGGTGCCTGACTCGATCCAGGGTCTCCAGGACCACGATCTGGACTGAAGGTGGTGCTAAACCACTGAGTCACCCGGGCTGCGCTTTTTATTTTTTTTTTTATTTGACCGAGATCAAGCAAGCACAAGAGAGAGAGCCCACACAGGGGGATGGAAGATGAGGAGCTGACTCCCTGTTGAGTAGGGAGCCCAACATGGGGCTCAAGCCCAGGACCTTGAGAACATGACCTGAGCCAAAGGCAGATGCTTAACCAACCGAGCCACTCAGGTGCCCCTGTTAGTTCATTTTTTATAATGCTGGATCAACCAATGCTTTTGGTTCTTATGAATAAACTATCAACACATCTGTTTTTGTAGATGTACTTTCATTTATTTTTATTTTGTATGTATTTTGAGAGACAACATTTACTCTCTCAATGTTTTACATTACTGTTGACTAAAGGTACAATGTTGTACTACTGATCTCTAGAGTTTATTCATCTGTCTTCACTAAAAATCTTTGTCCATTGTTTAGTTATTCCCCACTTCACCTTCCTCAGTCTCTGGCAACTACTATTCCACTTTTCGATTCTATGAATTTAGCCATTTTGGTACCTCATGCACATAGAATCATGTAGTATTTGTCTTTCTGGGACTGGCTTACTTCACTAGAATAAACTATAGGCGAGTACAGAGTGGAGCAGGGAGGTTATGAACCAACCTATGTGAGAAAAAATGGCTGCTGGGACAAAGATGGAATTGGTGGGGGAAATGGTAGGATTTTGAGTATATCTGAAGGAACAGCCAGTATAAACCCTAGTGGAGCTGGCTGCTGCTGGGAGAAAGAGGAGATTCAAAACTGACTCAGGAGGGCACCTGGGTGACTCAGTGGTTGAACATCTGCCTTTGGCTCAGGGTATGACCCCGGGGTCCTGGGATGGAGACCTGCATTGGGCTTACTCCAGGGAGTCTGCTTCTCCCTCTGCCTGTGTCTCTGCCTCTCTCTCTCTCTTTAGTCTCTCGTGAATGAGTAAATAAAATCTTAAAAAAAAAAAAAAAAAGACTGACTCAGGGTTTTCCCCTGAATAATTGATTCACATCAATGGAAACTGGTAAGAGTACCGTGAGAGCAAATTTTGCAACAATTATCAGATCCGTTTTAGACATGAGATGTGTTTTAGCAAGAAATCCATGTGGGTATGCTGAGTAGGCACTGCATTTATGACTCTGAAGTTCATAGAAGTTACAGCCAGTGGGATCATTAGTGAATAAACAGTATTTAAAACTATAAAACTAAAAAATAAATAAATAAAAAATATAAAGCTGTTTTACTGCTTTATTCTGCTCTCAAGCTAAATATGGTTTTTTAAAATTATATTCTGAAACCCCTCCAATTTTCCTACCACTTCATAGAAATATCTACGCTGTTTAGTAATTTATCAGCAATAACATCGGTTGACATTCCAGCTGTTACTTATGGAATCTTCCTCTCTCTCAAAATCAGAAAACTGAGAACAAAATGACACCTGACAACCTTGCCAACTCAGCACATCTGGAGACACTACATATCTGACTAAGGGTACGTGCATCCAACTTCTGGGGTGAGAAAGCACTTGAGACATCAAATCATCATAATTTTCCATTTTTAAAGGCTTTAAAAATAATTAGGAAAATGAATTAAAAACAATTATATTTTAGATGATTAAAACATCCCCTCTGACCATAGACTCTTTGAGGCAACTTAAGAAACCATGTGTGAACTGAAGAACATTTTAGCTCTTCGGAAACATCACAGAGTCTAAAATGTGTATAAGGTGTGTGCATAGAACAGCATTTTTAGTAGTTCAAATCTGGAGCAATAATTATAATGAAGGCTAAATTTGGCTAAATAAAGTAAATCTTATCTGTCATCCTCTTGAAGATCCAAATTTTAAAATGTTTTTATATAAGTGTCTCATTAGGGGCATTATTCTTGGCTTATCTGCATACAGTTGCTGATGCAAAGGTGAAGTCTTGCTTGGCAACATTGCTTTCTTCATTTTCATTTGTTCAGAGTTGGAGGGACTTCACTGTAGCAAGATGGTTTGAGATTTCTTTGTTGTTTAGTTATATCTTCCTGGGCTTTTCTTATGCTCAAAAACACAAATTGTAGTTACTAATCGATAGTTGTTCTTGGTATTCAGACAACAACTGATATGTTCTTATGCACCCTGTGTACTTGAAATAACATTCTCAACTGCTTCCTAATCAATTAAAGGTGGCTGCAGGCCCTTCTTTCATGATTTGTGATGAATAAAGTAAACTCCTCTTAAGAAAAGTGGGGCGATGTGCTTTTCCTCTGGAACAGCTATATACAGATATCTACAAGAAGCCTGGGGCCATATTTCTAACATGCACTTTGAGTTCTTATTTTCAATATCAGTGCAGTATTTGTTTTTACAATGGCTAATGGAAAGCTTGGAAATTGATGCTAAATTTAGTTTTACCTTGTGGCTCATGCCCACTTTGCAGAATACACCAAAAAGTATGTTCAGCTCTACAAGGAGGAGTACGCTTTTATTTTGTTTTGTTCTGTTTCCTTTTTATTTTGGAATAATCATAGATTCACAAGAAGTTGCAAAGGTAATATTTGTAACCTCTACCCAATTCTACCCAATGGTTACATCCTACGGGATTATAGTCCAATATGGAAACCAGGAATTTGATGTTGGTACAGTGTATGTGATAGTCCTACTGTTCTATGTAATTTTACTACATATGTAATTTCATATAATAATCAGATTGTGCATTTATATGAATGTAAGAACATGTTTTTTATTATTATTAAAAGTGTCAATGCTCAAATATATAAATAAGGACTGCCCCTCAAGACAACTAATCACCTTTAAAGACTACAAATTTTTTAAAGATGGATATTTTGCTCAAAAGATCTCTGAAGCTGTCTTCTCTGGCAATTGTGCTTCTAAGTCACTGCAAACACAAAGGAACTCGCCCAGAGCACGTGTTCTGTCTTGCAATTTTATTGTGTTCCCTCTTAAAGTAACTGTTTCCTTCTCTGCTTTGGCAGCACTAAAGACTCAACTCTTTTCTTAAACCAATGACTTTCCCATTGCCTGCTTCGTTGTCAAGAAACTGCTCTGCCTCCCAATTCTATGAGAAAATAAGACCCTTAGACATGAACTTCTTTGATATCCTATCAAAGCCCGCTACAATGGAGGACATAGCTTCTTCTTAACCAACATCGCTTCATCTTTCTCCTATCACCTTTGTAAGTGACAGAGCGATAATAAGGGTTCTCCTGCTGGATGATGCTCTCTCCTCCTTCTGCAGAATTCATCTCTGTGGAGGATGCCTTGCCTCCCGTGCTCCATTCAAACCCAAAGTATCCCGCCCTTGCTTGGCCAAAGAGTGCTTTCTCTGCTTGAACTGAAAAGTTATAACTCTTTTAATTGTAAAATGATATATATATATAATCTCAAAGAAGGAAGTTGTACGAAATTTTGATGTAACTCTTTTATTGTAAAATGGGTTATATATATATATAGGTAGCAGGCTCACGCAAATCAAATATTCTATTATAGAATATATATAACATATATATTTTAATATTTTATATTTTTATATTTTAATTGTAAAATATATCATTTTACAATTAAGAGTTATATATTATATATAATTATATATTATGTATTATATATTATACAATTATATATAACACATATATAAAAGAGGGAAGTTGTATGAAATTTTGTACTGGGGATTATTTTTTACTAGCTCCATGGCTTTTAGCTCTGGTTTGTAGCTCTGGCACATTATGTCCTGGCTTCAGAGTGGGAGACACAGCCATGTTCTTCAGTCAGGGTCACAAGCTTAATCAAGACAAAAACGTACTGGAATCTCGCCTGATCAAATCACTTGGGTAGAATATTTGCCTGTGATATAATATTATAGCAAAATGTTCAATGAATACATTATGGCTGGTAATATACCTTAAAACAGCCTCTGAGACATAATGTAGAAAATCCAGTTAATTTTATTAATATTTGAACACATTCTTTTTTTTTTAAGATTTTATTTATTTATTCATGAAAGACACAGAAAGAGAGGCAGAGACACAGGCAGAGGGAGAAGCAGGCTCCATGCAGGGAGCCTGATGTGGGACTCAATCTTGTGACTCCAGGATCATGCCCTGGGCCAAAGGCAGGCTCTAACCCACCCAGGGATTCCCTGGACATATATATTTCTGTGTGAAATATATACCTTCAGTGTGCAAAGACATTTTAAACTACATTTGAATATGCTTTCCCTTGCAGTTTGAATATTTTCATTGTGTCGTGACTATGGCATATTTCAATATCTTTAATAACAGAAGACAGAAAATAGAATATTTGATTTGTGCGAGCCTGCTACGTATGTATCATGATTTCTCAGAGGACGTACACCTATTTTTGTGGCCCAATTAGCAAAATGCTGAAATAATCAACAGTAATTTGGAAAGTTAGTGAACCCAGGGGTTTGTAAGTAATAGAAAAGCTGGTCTAATACCAGCATTGGCCTTAAGATTGCCCCCATTTCGAAGGCAAGTGGCCTTCAAAATTTTTAATCACCTCAGGCTAAAACTTGTTAAATCCATTGTCAGTTCATTTGCAAATTTTCCTTTCTCCCTAACCTGAAAATGTTTGGATTTGTCAATCCATTTAGTCAGCAACTGACTGCGGATTTCTGCTTACCCTAGGCAAACTGGAAATTGCCTACTCCTTCCAAATCCCACCCTTCAGACTCACTCACCGGTCATTCTGTATTTTGTTTCCAGTTATGTTTTGTGTGGTGGTGATGAGGGGGTGAGTAGCCCACCTGCTCTGTTTCCGAGGTACAGTCAGACTTGTATTTAGAACACACCCTGATTTAATGACAATTACCTTTCTATCCAAATCTTCTGTAAGACTGCGGTGAAATTCTGGTTCACATTAGTCAGCGAACCACTGATTTAGAGGTTGTGCAGTGCTTGATTCTGTGACAAAAATCGTTGCTTCTCAGGCTCCTCAGAGACACCATAATGAAGTTTCCTGGTTGGAGCAGTGTGGAAAATCTATTTTGTGGCATTTAGAAAAGATAATGTTGCAGGTGCCAACATGCACAAGTGGAATTCCAATCATATTGTGTCTAAATAGGCAAAAATGAAAGAATAGATTGTATTAAAATAATTCCCTTGTTCACATTTACTGCACCTGCCGAGTTAATATTGTCTATTAGCATCCCCAAATAATTAGTATTTTAATAAAGGCATGATACCTGGTATGGTTAACACCAACTTGGTTGGGAAATGCTGTCTATTTATTTTTTCAGCACCTTCATCACCCTTAGAAAAGCTGTTGGTCCATGTCGCCTATGGTCTTATTGTTCTCCTGGATATCATGACATGTAAGGATTCAGAAAAAAAATTCATTGCTCCTGGATACTAATGATATTGAATTCCACCTAGTTTATGAAGAGGGGATTTTAAATGTTATCTAACTTGAGCAATAGACAGCAAGCACTCCTGTGAAGACAGGACAGACGTCAAATAATTTTTGTCTTTAAAAAGCAAGATTGTTTTACCCTGATCTAAAATGGGAAAACAAGGTAACACAGCCCTTGACCCATAAAGCATAGGTGCCTCCTAAATTGACTGTTTCTACCATTGCTTCCCTGTAGCGTAGTCCTTGCAGAGCAGCAAATATGCTTCTTTTAACATAGACGTTAAATCATGTTACTCTACTGCTTGACAGTCACTCCCCATCTGACTCGGAATCAAAAGTAAAGTCCTCACACACCCTACAGAGACTTTCTGAGGTGGCTCCTGTTCTTTCTCGGACCTCACCCACATTCTTCGCCTTATTGACTATTGTCCGATCTTAGATCACTCATATGGACTTTTTGTTCTTGGTGTGAGATAGTCTCCCTCCCTGTATTTGCATAGCAACCACTCCAAGTCCTCTTACTGTGAGATACTCCCCATGCTATTTAAAATTAGGACCCTCCACGCCCCCTCAGGACTTCTGTTCCCCTTTACACTGGTCTCTTCCTTCTTTTATTCCTGCAGATCTTCTCCTTTCCCAGCAAACTATGTGAGTAAGTACTTGGTACACTATATATTCATGGCTCCTGACTTAAAATGGTCTGACTTAGAATTTTCCCACTTTCTGATGGTGCAAAAATGATATGCATTCAATAGAAACTGCTCTTCTGACTTTGAATTTGGATCTTTACCCAGACTACTCTGTGTGGTTACAGTTCTCTCCTGTAATGTGGGGCAGGGGTAATAGCTGAAGCCCAGAGTCAGCCACATCATCACGGGGGTGAACAACATACACAGGTATAGTCATTCTCTACCTGCCCAACCGTTCTTTCATCTTCAGTACAGTATTCAATACATTACATATTCAACACTTTTATTATCAAATATTCTCTGTGTTAGATGATTTTGCCCAACTGGAGCCTAATACAAGTGTTCTGAGCACATTTAAGGTTTGCTAAGCCAAGCTATGATGTTGGCAAGGTTAGGTGTATTAAATGGATTCTTGACTTAATGATTTTTCAGCTTAACAGTGCATCTGTCAGGATGCAACCCCATTGTAAGTTGAGGAGTATATGTAATTTTCAAGAATTTTCAAGCTTTTACTTGACTCGAAAGCTAACAAGTTAGCCTACCATCCTATTGTGAATTCTGGCAGAAATCATCAGGCTGGGTCAGAGAGAAAGGATTTTCTTACTTTAAAACACATGAGACACATAAATGTCAGCATATTTGCACCAGTTCCCCTTGCTTCAAGCCCTATGGAGGAGAAGCAACTGGGTCCAGATGGGTGCCTACGTACCCACTGTATAGTGTTACAGGTAATGAACCTGAAGCTTAGAGAATTCAGATTCTTTTATAGTGTGCAATAAATGCGCCTACTCCTTGTTGCAGAATGAGATAATATCTTTGTCTTCCAAGGCTGTTCATGGTACAGGTATTTTTGTTAGTAATGGCCAGAAAAGGGACAGCCAAAGCTTCACTAGCAAGATGTACAGAAACACAAAAGATCCATGGCAAATTGTCTCCCAACTATAATATAATTTTTTTACTTTATGATATATGCTCCCCAAGTAAATTCCATCAGAGATTTTATTTATTCACTGATACACTCAAAAGGCAAAAAAAAAAAAAAAAAATGGATTTAGACTTTGTTTTTCAACGTCCAGTCCCCAAATCTGCCTTTAGTCAGAGTAACTTCTATTAGTATCAATTTTCTCCATCATAAAATGGGAGTGGTAACTAATGCCACTCTAACACATTGTGGTAGAATTTAATGTTAGGCATCATTAAGTGCCGGAATTCTCCACGGCTCAATATAGACAGGAAATGAAATATCATCTTGAGTATCATGGCTTTCCTTTGGCCATATGTGATGACTTTTGAATTTATTTTACTAGCTTGATTTTTTTTCTCTGACACTTAGTCCTGTCTATCTTATGTAGACCCAAACTGAATTAATTTTTATCTTTCCAAGCTGGGTCCTCTTCCAGGGTTTTTTTTTAGCACAGTAAATGACCTCTCCATCCATTTTTTGATGCCAACCATAATCCATGAGTCATCTTTGATTCTTCCTTCACTTCCCATTCATCCCACACTCATGGTCAATCACTCATCATTTCTTGTTAATTTTACCACCTAAATCTCTTTGGACTTTATTCACATTTTTACATGTCTGCTGGTAGAAAAGTAAATCCAAGGCTAGCTATGTCAGATCAATGCCTTCCACTTACAGAAAATATTTTATAATACCTCCCTTACCCTAATGAAAGAAATTCATACCTAATATAGCCACAGTTACACATAAGCTTCCCACACAAAGTGAAAATATTTTAATTATAATATGAAGTACAAATAGAAGAAAATTATAGTAAGATATTTGAATATGTAAATATCAGATGTGGTTAGACCAGACCTAAATAATGCCATCAGAGTGTGTGCCCACATAAAGAATCATTCTGGATTTGAAAGCTACAAAGTCAGGCTGATAACAAGTTTGTCATATTGGACTTAAATGTCAATTTGAGTCAATTACCTTCAGTGATATGATTTTCCAAAATGGCCAAAACTCTTAGTAACTTCCCAAACAAACTGAAGTACAATCATGTCTTCATTAACACAGTAGATGCATTCCTGGAAAATTCAATGTATACTTAAATCACATAAAAATACTGGTGTTTATATGTAAAATATAATTGGATTCTATACAGAATTTTCATGTACATGAAAGCCTATGCTTTTAAGTGGCCATTCCAAAGTTTTGTAAGACAGAGACAATTGTCTCTTCAAGTGAAAACATCCTGCACATTTTAAGATATGCCTAATAGACCTGGACCTCACCTACCTAATAGTGCCAGTAACCAGTAGCCACCCCCTCGAAAAAATAGAAGAAAACAGAACAAAAGCATTTTCATTACTCTCCAAAAGTGTCATGGAAGGGTATGGCACTCCCATTGAAAACTACTGCTGTAGATCAAATTATCTTTATTCTTAACTCATTAGCTTCCTGACAGTTCTTTTGGCTTTACTCTTACTCCCTCTAATGTATCTTCTCCCTTAGCTAGTGCTGTTTCTCAATTCTGGATTATTTCACTTGTATTAGTCTGGGTTCTCCAGAGAAATAGAACCACTAGGATATGAAGATGTATATGAATGTATTACAAGAATTGGCTCATGCAATTATGGGGGCTTAGTCCCAAGATCTGCAATCAGTAAGCCAGAGACCCAGGAGAGCTGATGATGTGAATTCCAGTTTGAGTCTAAGGCTCCAGAAAATCTCATGATGTAAGTTCGGGTCCAAAATCCAGTAGGTTCAAGACACTAGAAGAACCAGTTTTTTCAATTAAAGTCTGAAGTCAAGGGGGAAAAAAATCAATGCCCTATCTCAAAGGAGCCAGGCAGGAAGAGTTTCCTCTTACTCTGGGGAAGGTCAGCCTTTTGACTTATATTCAGATCTTCAACTGATTAGATCCACCCATATTGGGGAGGGAAATTTCAGTTTTGCTCAGTTTACAACTTCAAATTTTAATATCATCCAAAAACACCCTCACAGGCACACCCAAAAATATGCTTGACCTGATATCTGAGCACCTTATGACCCCATCAGGTTGACATATAAAACTAACAGCATTATTGCCATTTTGCTTTCTTAAGGCACAAAAGTTTTGCATGACTTCTAAGGCCTTAAGTTGTCTTACTTTTACTTGCCCTCAAACCATATTTCACTATTTGCATATCCCATATGTACTTTAGTCACATCGACCTTTCTATTCTACAGATGTATCATGATCCTTCACTTGACAGGCCTGTAAGTATCTGTTCTCACTGTGTATTCTTCCTAACACATCAATTTTCCAAATTAATGCCTAATTATAGCTTCTCTGCTTGGAAGCTGTAGACTTTTACTTAGAAGCTATAATGACCTTTCAGAAAAAATCACGTTAAACTTCTCTATATGGCCAAAATTCTTTTAACAAGCAAGACATGGAAATCAATCAATCAAAACACATGGCCAGCTACCGCAGAAGCATCCAAAGGACACTAATCAAAGAGTCCACCCATTAGTTGTTGGATTGTGTTGTGCTTTGGGTTGGGATCATCCAGGACATTCCCAAACAGAGAGTAGAATAGTCAGGGAAGGTGGGCACTAAAACACTTGAAGAATCAAATATTTGCCAACTACTAACTATTTTAATATTTTAAAACCAGTATGGTTGTTGAAAGTAAAACAAATTATATTATTATAATTATATTATTATTATGTACCATCTGTTGCATGCCAGTATTTAGACTGAGTTGCAGTTTACCTATAGATGTTGGTAACATTCAGAATCAACTCCACTCTACGAAGAAATCATTATAGAGCATATAGCCTTTACTACACTTTGTACAATTATAACTTCACTTGTATTTGTAAAATGATCTGATGGAACTTTCTACCATGAGATTATAAATTCAATAAAGACAAGAGTTATATTTTTGCACACTATATTATACTAAACACCAAAAATAAAGTGTGTGGCACATATTGAAGTCAACAAATATTTACCAACAGGATGAATATAAACGTCTTTTGTAGAGTTAGTACTCAACACATCTTAATTTCCTTTTTCCCCTCTGCCTTACCTCCAAGCATCATGACATGATATTCATTCATTCATTCATTCATTCATATCAGCACAGATCAATAAACTTCCAGATACTAGCCAGCTGATAATTTAAGGAGCAAAACGTGAAATTACATGATAAGTCTAAGAATTCACCTCTCCATTTCTAATGTGCTAAAGAGGACGATGGCATGGAGACTTATTTCTTTGATATAATTGCTTTTATTTCTTGCCCTCTGAGCTTTGGGTAAACTTAACCCCAGATCTCAGCTTCTGTTTTCCTTCCCACACCAGGCACTGCGCCTGTTATGCTGGATGTATTGCCAACCTGCATGCTGATGCTCAGCAGCTTCATCACAGAAGAAATGGAATTCTATGCTGCCATAGCCTATGGGACTTAGATTTAAATAATAGCTAAGGTAAAGGCAATTAATGACCCTAATTATCAGCTCAAAAAAAATGTTGTACAAAGAAGAAGCTGTTTCTAAAGAAAAGACAGAGAAATAGTTATGTCTGCTACCAAAATGAATTAGGATTCCACAATCCAAGACAAATGCTCAGGATTAAGAGTCATGGCTGATCTTCAAGTGTCATTTATAAACTTTCAAACCTCTAAATTTCCAAAACAAAAGAGATCTGCACTTTTTCTTGTACTGATTATCTTGTCTGTTCAATGCTCCATGTGGTTTATGCCTCTGTGAAATGAAATATAAATGGTTTATGGAAACCAAACAAAAGTCTAAATTCAAAGCACATTTTAAAAATCAAATTCATTAATTTAGTTCACTTACTTATTGACCCCATCCTGCCAACTCTACCATCCTTTGTACTATTCTGTGATTAAACCTAAAATTATGTTTAGATAAGTAACTGAGGTGAAAAAATATTTTTATTTATTAGCCAACATGCCTTCCCCACTATTTTTGCACCTCTACTCTCCGCCCACCCTCACCCCTACCCCAACCCCAACCAAACTAGAAAAGGCATTCTGTCAGTGAAGTATGTGTTGAAGACAACAACGAGTGAAAAATAAAAACCTTAGTTTTTAATTTTAAAATTAAAAAGCAAGATACAGGAAGAAAAGAGATTTGAAAGAAAACAAGAATACAAAACCAGAGCACTGTTTTTAACTCCTAAAGTCTAGACAAAATTTATCACATGGGAAGAAAAGAAGAACAAGGAGGAGAAAAGAGAAATAGAAATTTGGGAGAAGTTCTGTACACCTTATTCTTTATCCTCAAGACCACATTGGGGATGCAGGGAAAATTAGAATTCTTGGATTAGTCTGGAAATCTAAGAGCACGGAAGAAGCATATCTTTCATATCTTTCAGCCACAGAGAACATTCTGGAGCAGGTGAGATGAAATGTGTCTCAACAGATGTCAGTCTGAAGCAATAATGACCAAGAATCAGATGCTTGCCACTGCCAAGCATAGCATCACAGAAGTCCCTAGAATTTAGATGCTGTGGAAAGAAAGTTGAGGTAGGAAAACTAATCTAACTGCAGTTGTTTTTTATGTAAAGCAAGAGGAAGAAACATAACATGGGAATTAGAGTAATGTGGGAAAAATTAAGACATTATTTTCTACATGTTTGAGGTATTTGATGGAAAGGCCTTAGAGAGTGACATAAAGTGACTCGTCTCCTTTACCAACTTTGGTCTTGTCTTCATCAATTCAAGCTGATGTAACAAAGTTTCATAGACTGAGTGGCTTATAAACATCAAACTTTTTCTTATTTCTCACGGTTCTGGAGGCTGGAAGTTCAAGACTGGTGTGCCAACATGTTTGGATTCTGGTGAGACTCGTCTTCTGAGGTATGGACGCCAACTTCTCCTTGTGTCCTCACAGGGTGGAAAGAGAGCTCACAGGCTCTTAGGTCTTTCCTTTTAAGGGCACTAATCCCTTTTTTGAATACTCCATACTCTTGACATAATCATCTCCCAAATGCCCTCCTTCCAAATATCATCATAGAAAGGTTAGGGTTTCAACATATGAATTTGGAGGGGCAAGGGCACAAACATTCAGTCCATTGAAGATCTGGACAAGGACATCAAGGTGTATTAAGATTTAGATTTTCCTACAATGTGCCATGATAACAAGTTATAGAACATTTTCAAAAGAAAAAAAGTTTAAACCAGAGAAAAGTTGAAGGGACACACCATGGTGCAATGTGATATTTATGCTCTATTTGCTCAGACTTCAGACAGTTCTATAGGATGGTTGTAGACAAGCAGCCACAGTGTCCTGCCTTCCCCATAATCATGACACTGGGAAGTATATAGGACTAAAGACCCAAGAGTGGAGGGAACAGAAGACAGTGACGTAGGCAGTGTCTTCCGTCGATCCAGAGCAAATTACATGCCAAGTACACTAGAAGGATGTTGCATAAAAAAGGAACCATTTTTAAAAAAAGATTTTTATTATTTATTTATTTATTCATGTGAGACACACAGAGAGAGGCAGAGACACAGGCAGAGGGGGAAGCAGGCTCCCTGCGGGGAGCCCGATGTGGGACTCCATCCCAGGACCACAGGATCACCACCTGAGCTGAAGGCAGATGCTCAATCACTGAGCCACTCAGGTGTCTCTGTTTTGTTTTTGTTTTTGTTTTTTGAACGAATATATAGTGATTTGCAATACTTTGCTGGAATGTTCTAACCTAAGTGGCTTGGCTACTCCTATTCCATCAAGAATGTCCCCCCAAGGCTGCAGGACATTTTCCTTTCATGTGCAAGGCTGAAAGAGTGACTCCTAGAAATGCTTCTGATGCTCCTAAACACACCTACCTAGTAATGATTTCTCTAGCCTGTGTCCCAGTGTGTTTCCTGGAGTTTGAAGAACTTAGTAAAAGGTGGATGGGAAGCCCTCCCTCACCCAAACTTCCTAAATCGGCAGAGAAGTGCTGAGGTTGAGAATTGGCAGCAGAATCCTAAGAATCTTTGCTTTTATAAACAGCCCGTTTCTTCCCACTGAAGGCTGGAAGCAGCTTTTCTAGCTCTTTCAAAGCCCTGCCCCATAAATGTGATTTCCTGCATGAGCATGGGCCGCATCAAAGTAATCTGTAGTTTCTTTGGTGTGAAAAACTTCTGAGTTTCATTAGGGTGAATTGATCCACTGGGATTTTGCCCCATTGGGTGAGCTGAGATTACAGTTGATGAGCCGCCAGAGGAACAGACTGCAGCCCCCAGAACCCGCTGAATAAGCCGCAGCCGTGTGTGCAATGCTGAGTGTGCGGCCCCATCAAATTTATGGCCAACTCTGTTTATAATCTTGTGGCATATGCCTCTGTAGTGTTTGTTTATAAAGGGCCAAGGCTGGGTGTATTATGCATCACAAATGATATACTGTAGCGTTTCCCAGGATAAATGAAATATGTCCATTTTGTCCCATCTGGATCTTGTTGTTGTTGTTTTTTTTTTTTTTTTTCCATGATTAGCATTTTGGCAGTTTTCACTCTTCCATTCTGCTATTCTATGTACCCAGGGGAGGTACAGATTTGAGCTCTTTCCAAACCCGGCTAGTGCTGTGTGGAGCAAACCCATAGCTGAAAGGGTATTTTCTTTACGGCACATTCTGCACGCTGGGGCTGAGGAAGCTGAGGTGGCCACCAGCCGGGCCGCCAGTGCAGGCACCATGACATCAAGACGCTTGTGAGTCACCCAGTGTGGAAACATTCTCACCAGCTGATGGTCACGATACAGATTTTCTCTGCCCCAGAACCAGCTGAGCTTGTGAAATTCTCCACACACAGTTTCACTGAGCTGCAGAAGGAAGCCCTGTTCTCAGTTATGAATTTAGTGTGCTTTGCTTGACATAAAAATAGGGTCACCATGTTCATTTGACACCTTGTTAATTTATGCTGCAAGAAAAACCAAACCAAACTGAATCCACTTGTATGTGGTAACATGATTTATTCTTTGTAAATAATGCTATAGCAGACCCAAAGTCTGTTTTTCATTTTTGGTGAGTTACTGGAGTAGAGCATGAAGACAAAGCAGCCCATGAGGCCAAAGGTCTCTTCTCACTTATGAAACAGATAAAACCAGCTCAGAAGTCACAGTCTTCCTGTGCTCATGGCTCCATGCTTTAAAACGAATTGTCTGTGGCTTTTTTTGGTGTTCTATTTAAACAATAATCGCCCGTAGTTGATATATTCAGGGATGCCTTTGTGTCTCAGGTTTAAAATCGTTTGCTCTTCTATTTCACAAAGTGTATTTCTATTCAAATTTTTATTTATATGCATAGACTAAATTTTCGCGTTATAGAGATTCATTTTAAATGTGTAAAATCAGGAAATGGGAAACAAATGTGATAATAAGCACTGCATAATACCCCAAGTAGAAGAGAAATCAAGAAACAGCCTTCCAGAGTTCTGATTAAGAATTAATACATGTGACCTGTATGAGAAGGTTTGCCAGGTTTCATTTAATGGGATACCTTTATTTTCACACTATTGCAATTATGTATTATATATAACGTAAACACTTCATACATTTTTGAAACATCATGAAAGATAATGCTACCACTACAAATGATGAGATAAAGTATTTAATTCAAAACAAAACCCTAAATTTTCCAGTTAAAATACTGTCTGATTACTATATATACATATATATGTATATATATTTTAATATTTTATTTATTTATATAAGGGGTAAAGAGAGATTGAGAGCACAAGCAGAGAGGCAGAGGGAGAAGAGAAACAGACTCCCCAGTGAATCTGGGGCTCAATCCCAGGACCCCAAGTTCATGACCTGAGCTGAAGGCAGATGCTTAACCAACTGAGCCACCCAGGTACCCCTCTGATTATTATATTTATACAGTTTCTGTAATTACCGAATCTTCTATTGGCGCAAATCATTCTGCTGATACTATCCATCAATCTATCAGCCTATCTCAGTGTAATATATTACATATCATGTAATCTGTATCATGTAATATATTGCCATTTGGTCTATTAGTTCATAAAATGAGTTCTCTCCATTTCTGCCTCAGCAGAAATATAACTGATTGATTCTATTTCTAAAATCAGACACAGCTCCAGCTCCTGAAACAATTCGTCCACTGGCTGGAATGGTATAAAAACACAAAGCTGCCTCTCTTCATACCCCCCGTCTAACCCCATCCTTTGGTGGCTAATGATTGTTATACCTATGTCAGTGGGGCAGTTAGCAAAGAAAGTTCGTATAAATTACAGTCTTGCTTGCCATTCTTCAACGAGCCTTAGACGAAGCACAGGAATCTGTATATTAAATGACCTCCCAGGTACTTCTGACCCAGATGGTCTCGAGTCACACTTTTGAGAAACGGGTGCTTTAAAGTCTCTGTGATCCTGTAATCAAGATCACAGGCTTTCATTTGGCACCTTAATATTCCTGGAATCAGGTTTCCCCAGAAGGGAGAGCCGGGAAGCTGTGTTTTTTCATCTTTTCTCTCAGAAACAAGTATCATCAGGTTACAAATGAAGTGAGCATCATGTTAGCGGAATTTCTGACACAAGGGGGCAGACTTTCTGAGTAATGACTTGCCAGTGCATTGATCCTTATAACCCTCACCAACCTCATCTAATCCTCACCCACCTTTTTTTTTTTTTTTTAAGATTTTATATATTTATTCATGAGAGACACAGGAAGAGGCAGAGACATAGGCAGAGGGAGAAGCAGGCTCCCTGTGCGAAGCTTGATGTGGGACTCAATCCCAGGACCCCAGGATCATGCCCTCAGCTGAAGGTAGAGACGCTCAACCACTGAGCCACCCGGGTGTTCCCCCATCCACCTGTCTTATAAGACCTGTTGTTGACCCTTACTTGAATCACATTTGAACTTGCTCTGCCTTTTTGGACACTTTGTCTGCTTGTGTGTTTATCCTTAGGCAGTCAGACTCTGTGGGCAGGTCATTTCCACCAGGGTTCTTGGGGTCTAACAGGTGACATGGACCAGGTTCAGGAGGCCACATCTTCTATGCCTACTGTGCATACATGATCACTAGGCCTTACAAATGTATTTCAAAGCATTAAATATTAGCCCTTCTTAGCACTTTGGGATCTAGGGTTAGGCAATGGTTAAATGTCTCTTAGCAGGTAAAGCACATGAATAGTAAAAGAAAAGTTTGCTTAGGTGGACTTTATCGAAATTAAAGTCTTCTGCTCTTTGGAAAAAAAAGCTATAAAAATGAAGAGAAACTACAAACTGGTAGGAATGTTTGCAAAACATGTATGTAATAAATATATGGTAACAAACTGGTTTCCAGGACATATAAAGAACTCCTAATAATTAAGTAATTGATATATCAATAATAAAAATATGTTTAAATGAGAAAAAGAATTGAACACATGCTTCATCAGGAATGCTATATGGATGGTAAATAAACATGTCAAAATATGCTCAACTTCATTATTAGAAAAATGCAAATTAAAACTTCAGTGATGGGGCGCCTGGGGGGCTCAGTGGTTGAGCATATGCCTTCCGCCCAGAGCATGATCCTGGTGTCCCAGGATCAAGTTCCGCATCGGGCTCCCTGCATGGAGCTTGCTTCTCCCTCTGCCTGTGTCTCTGCCTCTCTCTGTGTGTCTCTCATAAATAAACAAATAAAATCTTAAAAAAAAAAAAAAAACTTCAATGAGATATCACTTAGCCTATAAGAATTGTAAAAAGAAATAACAATATCATGTTTTGCTAACAATACGGAGCACCAGTAACTTCATAAGTCTCTGTGGTGATGAAAATAGGTAAAAACAGTTCTAAAAACAGTTTGGTGATTTCTTGCCAAGTTAGCATGCAATTACTATATAACCCAGAAATCCCACTTACCCAAAAGAAATAAAAATATATATCCATACAAAAACCTGTTTTCATATGTTTAGAGAAATTTTATTTATAATCATCAAACACTGAAAATGATTCCAATGCCTGTCAACTGTGGAATGGATCAACAAATAATGTTGAAGTGAAACAATGGGTTACTACTCATCAAGAAAACAAATGTTTCCTGCAGCATTGAGATGGATAGATTTCAAATGCATTAGGCTTTGTGAAAGCAACAAGACCCCAAAACTTAGAACTGCATAAATCCATTTGTGGATTTGCTATTCTGAGAATAGCAAAACTAGAGGAATAGAGAGTAGACCATAAGCTGTCAGTCTCTTGGAGGTGGGGAGATGTCAAAGGTGCATGAAGGGTCTTTCTGACATGATGGAAACGATTTTTATTATCATGGTGGTGACATGACTATAGTCATTTGTCAACATTCATAGAAATGAACATCTTTAAAAAGGTGAATTTTTTGAATGTAATTTATACCTCAAAAAAAAAAGTCAGAAACTTAAATTCTGTCAAATATGGCAAAACCAAGAATTTTCATGGAACACTCTCTGTGACTTTGCAGTGTAGTATTGAACCTCTGTTCCTTGTACATTCTTCAAAGATAGAAGCATAATTTTTGCAGTTAAATTTCTTCCAACTGAAATCTTGTAATTATTAAAATCAGACTTCTCCTGACCTCATAGTAATAGATCATGAATGAGCTGAAAATATCTCCTCTTAATAATTTTTGAGGATCTAAAGAAGGGAAAGGGAATAAAGATGTGATAATCATAATGTTTTAAAAAGTTGCATGCCATTCAGCCTGAAATTCCTGGTTTCTGATGGAATGACATGTGTTTGCCTCGCAGGATAGGATGGACATACATGTAACACAGAGGAAGTGAAGTGTAACAGAACAGCAACAATGAGGATCTCATCAGCTTGTCTTATTCTAATGTTTAAGTTACAGTTAATATTCACCTTGCTAAAATCCTTTAAGAATCAACCCACTGCTTGCTGACCATGCTCTGGGCACCTGTGCGGTCAACCAGAAGATTACTCCTGATACAAATAATCCAGCCCGTGCTGTCTAGCACATCACGGAGATTTAGTTATCATGAGTATTGGAGAGGCCAGGGGCTGGGAGGTGAAACGTCACACAGATGGGCTCTTTGAAAATCCACCACATCCTGACTTTTTCAATCTTTAGAACTGATTTCAACCTTTAGAACTTTGTTGGAGAACCCCTGAAGCGAGGATAATGGAGCCCAACTGCATGGGCATAGTTTTTCCATGTCTTCCCCTGTGAACTGCAGCATCTCATGAGAAAAACAAATTACTGTCGATTCTGTAGCTGACACTATTCAATACTGCAAGATACAATGATTTTGTTTATTTAAATAATACCTCTCATGTTGGAAATTAAATAATTTCCAACATGATGGATGTGGTGGTCTTATCACCATTTGAATTTCTCAGTGATGAGAAAGGGATGCTTGGAGCTTTGCAGAGGCTTCGTTGTAAATTAAGTATTCACAATTGTTAATTAAAATGGATTTAAGGAAGGAGTAGGTTATGGATTTATCTGCATGAATGCAGCCATCTGGGTGAGTACAGTTGCATTTTCCAGCAGAGGGAAAACCCCCACACCATTTCTGGTAATCCAATGGGAGGCAGGATGAGAATCAAAGGATAAGAAAGGCTTGATATTTTTGAAGGCTCTAATCATCACTCATTAATCTAACAATCATTTATAGGGTGCTAACTATGTGCAAGGCACGGACTTAAACCCTATGGAAATAATAAGAACAATCCCTGCTTTCATATGTCTCCTTAAAGAGTTGCATGACCTTACTGAAGATTAATCACTGGGTACTTAAACTATGAAAATGCCCTGCAAGCCTCAACAGAATAATAGTTTAAATCCAATAATTGAACAGTTTCATTTAAATCTTCAGTAGCTAAAATATCACTGAACTGGAGAGGGAATAGAGCAATATCCCTTTAATTATATGGAAAATAATGTAGAAAATATGTCTTTGGGTTAAAATAAAACCAAACTTCTGAAATTTACACCAGGCCCATTTTTAAAGCAAGTTCTAACCCATTAATAATGGCTTTTAATTATAACATACATAAACATGTCAGGAACATTTGTTTAATGAGGTAAACCTTGCAGACGATTGTTAGACTTGCCTAGTACATTGAATTTATAGTATTATATAGGGCATTGTTACTGTGCATCTTTTTAATTATAATAAAACAATTGAAAATAAAGCTCATGGGGGAGTAGAGATGTATATTCATGTCATTTATGGGTAACAAATATCTGATTTGAACATATTGTTCTATATTAGTTGTGATTGATCTGTAATTATCACCAAAGATGCTCAATTTTTAGCCCAGAAATTATTTTTGTTGTTTTTGCTTCCAAAACAAATGCCTATCAAAAAAAGGTGTGGGGAGGCATCATTTGTTTGTGATTAAAATAAAATATAGTCAATGTTGTATTTATGTGGAGTACCAGATGGATATACTGTTTTGGGATTTGTTAGTTACAGGAGAAGGAGAATAGGCATGAAGTAGAGAATAGAAATAGAGCTGGGTTTTATTTTTATCAGTTCAAACTCTGGTTTATAATTGTGTTTGCTTGGGACTGGATGTGATGGGGAAAGGCTCTGAGAGCCATGACTTGGCACACATTAGGTGCCCATCAAATGTCTGTTGAGGTCAAATGTGTATTCAGAGAATATAAGATTCACTATAAACCAAAAATATCAACCAAGACCAACTGATTTTCAGAAAGTCAGAAAAAAAATGGTATTCACACAGAACATGTGGGAATGCTATTTATAGCAATAAAGAATTACGTCTTTAATTACAATATATAAAGGGAAAGTATGTAATTAGATTCACAAACAACATTATTTCCATATCTATGAATGGTATGTAGCAAAATGCCTATATTTCTTTGATTTCATAAAGTTACTCCCTTCCTGAACAGCAAACCTCTTTGCCTGCTATTTGGTGGTAGCAAAGTGTTACTCAAAAAGTGTATTCTTTCTTCAACAAAAAACCCAAGTAGTTTTGAGTTCAGAGATTGTGTAAGGAATTTCTAATTTAGTGTAAGGAGGAAAAGTTGGGAATTAGCTCTTTAACCATATGTGTGTGTGTATATATACATATATATATATATATATGTATATATACACATATATAATCTTTGTTTTTACTTTCTACTAAAAACCTATATATATACACACATATAGTTAATGTACTATATATATCTATATTTAACTATATCAATATAAATATATATTTGTGTACTTCTTCATGAAAAACGTAGTGGGTTCCATCCTCAAGAGATAAATCATCATCAATGTTTTTTGGTTTTAAATGATAATATTTGATTTCAGATTACAACTCAGAATTCAGTAAATAATTGTATCCTCTCCTTGAGTGATCTTAATTTATACCCAAGCAGAAAATACTTTTGCAAATTAATGTAATAGCTGAGTTTGTACTGCAGTAAATCTTAGGACAAGAAATAGCCTAAGAGCCAGGAATACAAAGGCAATAGCTCCAGAACCAACAATTTAATGCTAACTTAAAAAAGAAGAGGAAACAAAAAAACCCTAAACCTTAAAATGGTTAAGGAAATATTTGCTTCTTTCTTCCTAAACTGTTATCCAAGCATTTTCAGAAGAAAGGTAAGTGCTAAATAAGATTTGGTTGGGTATCATCAACCCAAGAAGATATAAAATACTGGTCGAAGCTTATTTGTTTGTGTATATTAAACTGAAAAGCAATTACTTCCAATTGTTAAAAGAAGAATTTGAAAAAAATACATCAAGTATATTTTTTATTAATTTTTTTTTTCAAAAGAAGTTCTTTCTTTGATTGGGATGATGGCACTTATAAAAGCTGAAGAATGTTGGTTGGTTGGTTTTTAATTTGTGTTTTCCAAATGAAATGTATTTCCAGTTTTATTTAGATAGTTGTGTGTTCCAGTAAATGTGTGGGAAGCTTCTTTAATAAGCCAAAGCTCAGACATTAAATGGAAGGTTGTTTGTGAGATGACAGAATGGGAACTCTTTTTACACAGATACAACATCATTTAGACCTTGAACAAATATAAAAAAGTAAATTGCCATCAGTATCCCATCTCAGAATGAAATTGCTTTTTATAAAGCACTTAAAAAGTTTGTACTTGGCAAAAACATTCCAGATTAAAGCTACAAGTAAATTCTATGAATACACTGACAAAACAGTTATTCTCATGGGTGTTTCTAGGAACACAACTCATCTTATTTTCCTGACAATATTTCTATCAGGCTCAAAGTAATAGTAGCCAGTCTAAACTAAGAAAGCTTTTCCTATCGTCTACTTGAATATAGTGAGATTAGGGTGCAAACATTTCTTTAAATTTTATGGAATATTTAACTTCTTCAACCTAATATCTATTTTTGATTTTGAGTATGTATTTTTTATTGTAATAGAATTTTGAAAACAAAATACACCCCCCCAAAAAAAGAGAGAAAAAGGTATCTTAGATTCCGCATTCTGTAGGATTTACCATTTTAATCTTTGATTTTACTTTCTACTAAAAACCTAGAAATCCTAGTTTTTAATTTATGAAAAATACAATGAGAGAGAGAATTTAGATATGCACATTAACATTTTTTTTCTTTCTTTACATCATTAATTTAGTATTGGCCTTTTGTTACAAAGGAACTAGTACAGTGTAGGGAACATGTACGTGGAGGAGATGGGAGCTAATTTCCTAGGCCTGTCACTTTTTACAGCCATGTGATCATAAAAAAGTGCCAAGGAATGTGAGGAATCAACACATTTTCTCACTTATGGAATGTAGATGATGATACTTTGTAGATCTATTATGAGGAGACACTTCAATGGTATATTTAAAATAAATATAAAAGAATAAAATAACAAATGTATATTAGGCACACAGCAAAAAGAATCAATCTATTATATGACAATTTACTGTATGGTACTCAAACAATCATTCTATATTTCTAAACATATTATAAGATTCAGAATACAATAAATCCATTAGAATAAATAAATATATGCTACATATAAAGTGCAGATGAAGTAATGAATTATATGGTGAATGATCACTGCTTGTTGAATCTAATTTTTAGATTAGAAATGTATAGTTAGAAAAAATTACTTTGATTCATATGCAAACTCCTTTTTTTGCATTTTATATAGGCAATGATCCAAGAGTACATTTTAAGGGGGCACCACACAGATCATAAATATTAAGCCTAGGCTGCCTTGGTGGCTCAGTTGGTTAAACATCCAGCTCTTGATTTTGGCTCAGGTTATGATCTCAGGGTCCTGAAATTGAGCTGCATGTTGGGCTCTGTGCTGGGCATTGAACCTGCTTGAGATTCTTTCTCCCTTTGCCCCTCCCACACTCTCTTTCTCTAAAAAAAATAAATAAATAATTTAAAAAATTAAGCCTAGTAAATATATTTAAAATTCTAAATGGTTTTTAAAATATCTAGATAACAAGAACATTTGAAACAGGTGCATTCAGTTTAAAAAATACTAAGAATATGTCCGGGCTGCACATGATCACACAGATGCCTTTTTCTTACTTCTTTACTCCATGTCACTATAAAACCTAGAAATGGCACAAGGGTCAACCAAACTGAGCTGGTTTCAAATATCAACCAATAGAAGGTCACCCAGATCCAACACTTCCTAATCCCTGACTCAACAAAATAAGGTAGTTTAGATAGATTTATTCTACTGGCAGACTGACCAGACATCCTTCAGGCAATATAAAGAGAGCCAGATAACACTGGCAAGAGGATTCAGTGGAGAGCCCCACGAACAATTAGCAGCCAGGAGAAGCATTCTTGTTCCCATTGGGTATGAGACTTCCTTATCCCATCAAAAGGTACCAAGGCAGGGAGGTAGCAGATCTGGCAAGAAAACCCAGCTACAGAAAGCAATATAGTTCAAGAAGCCTCTTTGTCCTTGTGGGTCCAATATTCTGTACTTTAAGAGCAGTATAGGTCTGCAAGAGCAGACAAAGGGGATGCAGCCAAAGCAAGTGGCCTGGTCCTGAACATCTTTTGTCCCCATTGACTGAGATAGTCCCCCTTACCCAGAGACACCAGGCCACCTCAGAGAGTTCTACCATATTTCTCTCCCATCAAGAGATGCTCAGTGGCCTGGCCTGGGTAGCATCTTTGTCCCCCTCAGGTAATATCAGCAGAGAATGGAAATGGGAGCCCCAGGAGCACTAGATAAATGAAACAGAACAAAATAACACCATAAAGGCTCTGAAAATTCAACTGCCATTGGAACCACAACCTGAGAAAGTAGGCCAAGACCACATCATAAACCTAAAGAGGCTGACTGCCTATTAAAATACCAGATTTAAGTAAGACCTAGTTTCCTACCTTAGTGGACAAAATGTAAAAGGTAAAGTGTTCTCTGGGCTTGGAAAAATCCCCAAGTGTATTATTTAACTTGTTGCATACATTAGATTAAGACTGCTAATTATTATTATTATTTAAAGATTTTATTTTTTAATTTATTTGAGAGAGAGCAGGAGAGAGAACAAGCAGGGGAGGGGAGGCAAGGGGAGAACAAAGGGAGAGGGAGAGAGAGAATCGCAAGTAGACTCCCTGCTGGGGGGGGGGGGGGCTCCATCCCTGAGCTCATGACCTGAGCCAAAATCAAGAATCCATGGCTTAAATGACTAAGCCACCCAGGCTGCCCCAAGCCTGTTCATTATTTTAGCAGCCATTGTGCTGTCCAAGAAAACAAACTACTCTAAATGTTTCAAATTAAGAAGGTTTTATTAAATACAAAAACTTGTCACAACAGTATCACAAAAGCTGAAAGAACAACAGAGAAGAAAACGTTGTGATAGCTGATGAAGCTGTTTTTGCTCCTGGCTGCTCTTTCTGGCACGGAACAAAGGGGCTGAGGAACTGCTCACAGCAGTACTACTGGCTCTAGCCAGAAACCAGATCAGTGCCATCAGACCTGCTGTCGTTAAAAAAAAAGTTCTGCAAATCTGTGGGAGCCTCCTGTTGCCCTGTTAGCTCTGATGCCACTACCAGAACCACGAGCAGAACCTCTCCCTGTACCTGCCTGGTCCTTGCTGTAGGCAGTGCTGTTCTGATAGGAACAGGTCTGGATTTCCTTACATTATATACTGAACGCTACACACCCGGATGCCTACCTCCGTAGGTTTTAACCCTTCATTTATTCAGAAACATCACACCCTCTTTAAATGATGATGTTGCCCCCAATTTCTGGTTTTCTCTCCTTCTGGAAATCTATCAATTCATCCATCTTTATCTCCCCACTGTAGTTGAAATAATTCCCCTCCAGAATCTTTCAGACTACTAATTTTTCTTTCAGCCGTATCTTCTCTGTCACTCAATTTGCCTGGTTCAAAATTCCCCTCATTTTACTTTTAACCTCTCAAGTGCTATTTGATTCTGCTTCAAATCTGCCTGCTCATTCTTTGTAGGTTTTTATACTCTACAAAATACTCAAATGTTGCATTTTTAAACATGCAGTTATTTGATTTTTTTTTTTCTATAAAATCTTGGTAAATGAAGAATTTGCAGATCTCTTTCTGTGGTCTGTTGTTCTGTTGGTTTTCCCTCAGGGAGTTTTCTTTTCCTGCTGAATTTTTTTTACTTTATTCATTGTGCTCCTTTTACAAAGAATTATACTTGTATGATTTATTTGGAGACTGGAAGACAGTGAAGCCTTCCAGGGAGGCTTTGTGGCTTGTTTCTTCTAGGCCTTTATGACAGATACAAATGTAGGATTACTTTAAAGTTAATCATTGATTTATGGTTTTCTGACCACAAAGATATGAATCCAGCCCACAGATTCTGCAGGAGAGCTTGCTAATTGATGGGTAGAAAGTCCCAGGGGTTATTGCAGTTCCATGCTCAGCATCAGGGTTAAAATACCCAATTTTTCCTTGCAATCTATTTGGGGTAGATATCTTGAGGGACTGGTTCATTCCCATTTTTTTTTTCATTCCCATTTTTATGTCTGTTTCAAGGCACAAATTTTTGACATCTCAGATTAATGAAAGGAAGATCCTGTTACAGGCAGTGGACTTTTCTTCAGGTACTCCAAGCCTGGAGACCTTGAAAACCAATGGACAGGGACTTGGGATGCTTGGGATGCTCAAAATATAAATAGTTTGAATTCTTCTTTCTCAAGATTGCTTTAGTTAAGATTGCTCAGTAGTTAAGTATCTGCCTTCAGCTCAGGGTGTGATCCCAGGGTCCTGGAATCTAGTCCTGCATCAGGCTCCCCGCAGGGAGCCTGTTTCTCCCTCTGCCTGTGTCTCTGCCTCTCTGTGTATGTGTCTCTCATGAATAAATAATAAAATCTTTAATAATAATAATAATAATAATAATAAAACCAATGGACAGGATCACCTGGCTTGTCAAATTCCCTTGGATAAAGCCAGTTTCGGTGTTCTGCTAACCTTATTGTGGACTCATACTCATGCATTCCCTCACTTGAGTATTTCTTGATTGCTTACCATCCCACTAACACATTTAAGGTGGTGCTTTTATGTTTTTTCAGCATTTGGGGCTGTTTTCCATAGAAGGTTCCTACTTAGAACTTATGACTGGATATCAAAATCCCTTTCTTTGGACAACTAAAAAAGAAGTCAATGTCTTGGCATTTTTTTCTTTAGACTTTATTAAGATCAAAAGACTGTAGTAGGAGCTATACCTAACAGAAATGGAAAAGAATGTATATTTAAAAAAGGACACTATTTTATGTATAGTTGGTACTGTGTGCTGGATTAAGAGTATTTACTGCTGAATTTTGCCATTGACTGCTTTCCTCAAAGATTCATTATATATAATCTTAAGCAAAAGTGTAATAATGGGTGGAGGATTTCAATGTGATCCTAACGGTATAAACTTTATAGCTGATATTTATATTTCAAGTACCAATCACCTCTCCCCTAAGTGATATAATAGTGTCCCATCACACTTTTTATTCACATATGTCCTGACTAATTTGATTTTTTATGTAGCAGATCAAAGCATTTAATATCATAAATTGGTATTTCTGGGTTAAATATTTCAGAAAAATAGGTGTTTCTAAAGCACTGTTCTGCCTAAAACTAATAAAAAAGAAAGACCAAAAGGAAAAGAGAAAAGTAGAAGCCACTGGCAGCAGCAGAAATTCAAAGATGTGACAGAAAACAATATCATGAATATAGAAGACAGTGTGAGCAAAATTAATTTTTAAGTGGAAAATGATAGCTATAACAGTTATCTAGCACATACATAATTCTTCTTTCAGAACAGAACCCTGAAAAAGTGGAATTGAATTATATTCCCTACCACAAAGAAGCAGTAAACTTTTCAAAAATAAATAATACCTGAATCTGCAAATTGAATTTACACCACGTACGCTAAGTACAGCATGTACTAAGAAAAATTGATACAAGGCAATTAATACTAAGTCATGTCCTTAAAGTAATTGGACTTTAAGGCGAAGAAATATTTTCTCGGTGATGTAGGCATTAAAAAACAAACAGGTATCAACAAGGAGAATCAATAAGCTTGGCAACATTCTTCTCCAGGGGAATATTAAGTGACAGAAGGGAATAAAACAATCGATATATACAAAGTCCTTGGGGAGAGGATGTGTGAACCAAAATGCTTTTATATGAAGACAACAGAGAGATATTTTTAAATATATAAAAACTCAGAAAAGATGGTATCTGGGAGCCCTGGTGGAAGTAAAAGTAGAAGGACCCTCCTTGGTGTTGGCAATTTAACTAAACAAAGAATGAATAGAGGGGCCCTGGTAACATAACTGGCGTCCATCATCATGCATTCCAGTATAGAATTAAGGAAAACTAAGGATAATGAACTGAGGGGCACCCAGTGACTCAGTGGTTGAGCATCTGCCTTTTGGCTCAAGTTGTGATCCCGGGTCTTGGGATCAAGTTCTGCATCAGGCTCCCCACAGGAAGCCTGCTTCTCCATCTGCCTGTGTCTCTGCCACTCTCTCTGTCTCTTATGAATAAACAAAATCTTTAAAAAAAAAAAAAAAGGATGATGAACTGGGTACAATGCTTATAAGAGAATAAAATGTTATAAACTTTGACCCATAAATATCACATACATGAATATCTCATAAAATGAAGAGGTAGAAAGGTGAAAGGAGGTTGAAAGCTTCTTTGTTTTCATTTATAAATGCTTTATAATTTTTATTACTCTTGTCTTTAACCCTTGAATTATTTATGTGTTGTTGGCTATTATTTGTAGATTTTTAATTTTATTGACACATGCATAATGTATCATTATAATATGAAAATAAAATTTATTTTATAATATTCTGATAGTGTAATAGTATTATCAAATTTTTGCAATCTGTACAATACTATAAGAATCAGCAGGTTGAGAAGGAAGAGAAGGTTATGCACGTTCACTGTTTTGTAGGTATAGATATCTATAATGTTCTTTTTTTGGCTTTATTGAAGCATAAGTAACAAATAAAACTGTTGGCTATTTAAAGCATACATACTTTTAGTATACATACCCACTGTATATACACACACAATTGAATCAAACTATTCCCCTGATTGAGTTAATTAACAAATCCATCATTTCATATGCTTACTTTTTTTTTGTTCCACATATAAGCAATACTATGCAACATCTGTCTTTCTCTTTATTTCATTTAGCATAACACCCTCCAGGTTAATCCATGTGTCACAGATGACAGAATTTCCTTCTTTTTTGGGGCTGAATAATATTCCATTATGTATATCATATTTCTTTATCCATAAATCTATTGAAGGACTCTTAGGTTGTTTCCATACCTTGGCTACTGTGACTAATGCTACAATGAATATGGGGTAACAGGTATCTCCACAAGATGGTGATTTTTATTTCCTATAGATTTAAATCCAGAAGTGGGTCACTAGATCATATGGTAGTCCTGTTTTTAATTTCTTGAGCAAACTGCAGAGTATTTCCCACAGTGGCTGCACCAGTTCACATTCCCATTCCTTCCTCACCTATTTTAACATGTCAGCCCCTAATCAGATACGTGGTTTGCAAATACGTTCTTCCATTGTATAGATTGCCTTTTAATTTTGTTGATGGTGTCCTTTGCTGTAAGGAAGCTTTTTAATTGGATGTAGTGTCACTTGTTTATTTTTACATCTGTTGCCTTTGCTTTTTGCTGCAGTCTCCCCAAAAATTGTTTTTGAGACCGATGTCAAGGAGCTTACCTATTGCTTTCTTCTAGGAGTTTCATGGTTTCAGGTCTTACATTCAAGTCTTTAATCCACTTTGAATTGATTATTGTGTATGATGTAAGAAAGTGGTCCAGCTTCATTCTTGTGCATGTAGCTGTCCAGTTGTCCCAACACCATTGACTGTAGAGACTATCCTTCCCCCGTTGTATATTCTTGGCTTCTTTATTATAAATTAATTAACCATATATGCATGGGGTTAGGTCTGTGCTCCACTAATCTATATTTTATGCTCATTTTATGCCATTACACTACTGTTATGATTACTACAGCTTTGTGTTATAGTTTGAATTCTTCTTTCTCAAGATTGCTTTAGCTATTCAGAGTCTTGTGTGGTTTCATATAAATATTAGAACAATTTTTTTTAATATTTCTGTGAAAACACCATTGGAATTTTGATAGGGACTGCACTGAATCTGCAGGTTTCTTTGGGTAGTATGGACATATTAACAGTATTAATTCTTCCAATTTACAAAAATGAGACACCTTTCCATCTATTTGTATCATTCTGTATTTCTTTCATCAGTGTCTTATAGTTTTCAGGGTGTAGGTCTTTTACATCCTTGATTAAATTTATTCCTACGTATTTTATTATTTTGGATGCAATTATAAATAAGATTGTTTACTTACTTTCTCTTTCTGGTAGTTCATCCTTAGTGTATAGAAACACAAATGATTTTGATATATGGATTTGTGTCCTGTGACTTTACTGAATTCGTTTATTATTTCTAACCGGTTTTTGGTAGCATCTTTAGAGTTTTCTATATATAATACCATGTCATCTACAAATAGTGACAATTTTACTTCTCCCTTACCAATTTGAATGCCTTTAATTTCTTGTTCTTGCCTATTTGCTCTGGCTAGGACTTCCAATAATATGTTGAGTAGACAAAGTATACCTCAACATAATAAAGGCCTTTGATGACAACTCTACAGCTAACATCATACCCAACAGTGAAAAGCTGAAAGCTTTTTGGCAAGATTGGGCCTCCTTGTCTTATTCCTAAACTTAGAGGAAAAACTTTTAGCTTTCTGGTAACTTTCAGTTTCATTCCACTGTTTATAGGCATTTACAATGTTTCTGGTTTGGACCAGTCTAAGCAACCCCACTTTAGACACCCTAGGCATTTAGACTCTTACAGGCTGGCACCTGTATTTCTACTGCATTGATCTCTTGAATGAAATTGTTGGATTGAAAGGACATATTGTATTTTTAACATTAATATAAGTAGTCGTTTTTTTTTTTTTTTTTCTAACAAGGACTGCAATACTTCACATTTCATCCATCTTTGGATAGGCATGCTCTTTTGTCTATTATACTGACAGGGATATCTTTTCTTTCTAATTTTTGCTGGTCTATTGTGTATAAGGTAATCACTTTTTTTTTTTTTTGTAATCACTTTTTTGTAAGCTTAACTTGTATGTTTCTCTTGTTCAGCCTACTAGAAAATATGAAAATATCTTAGTGTATTTCTTTTCTATAAGGCTTCAGTTTTCTGTGGATTCTGTAGTTATATTTTTATCCATTTTCTATTGAACTATGTTTTTCTATTTTTAGGAACTGATAAATATCAACTCTTTGCATGCCATCAGAAATAGTTCTATAGATGGATCCTTGTCTATTGACTTGATTATGTATTTTTCCATATATAGTTTTTGTTTCTATGAAATAAACTGTATTTATTTGTAATGCTGTTTAGTCTTCCAGAATTGATCATAATGTCACCCAACCACTAACATCTCGGTATGTATAGTCTTCTAGATTGCTTATAAAATTTTCAATTTTTTCTTTGTTTGTTCATTTGTTTTTCACTCTAGGCTTTGGTCCATCTGGAATATATTTTTGTCTCTGGTGTAAGATTGGGTTCCATTTTTATTTCTTTCCAGATGGTTGGCCAGTTGTGCCTGTATTGGTTGCCTTAAGAAATTCATCTTTTTGTCATTGAATTAATTATTGTTTTTCTCTGTATTAAAGCTCTACAAACTAAAACCCTCATTCTGTGCCTCTTTCACTATTCTATTTGCCTTTTCCTACATCAATATCATATTTACTTCATTTAGTGACAATATGGTATGTGTGATAAGATAGGCTAATTTCCTTTTCTGTGTGTGGATGTCTGTGTATGAACATGCATGTTTGGATGTTCTGACCCATTTTTCATTATTAAGTTCCACCTTTCTAGTCTCTTCTCTGGTAAATGGCCCTATTCAGCTTTCTACTGTGTCACTTTTGGCAAACTATATTATTCAAGTAGCATTCTCTTTTTAGTCTGTCTTTCCCTTCTATATTTGGTTTTGTTTCTCTTCTCACACTTAATCTTATCTCCTTTGACTATCCACTTTTAGTTAATCAGACTTCTAGGGGCTTATCTATTTTACTGTATTTTTTTTTTCTCCCAGGAGAATTGACTTATTGATCTATACTTTAAATGTTTTCATTGTTTTCTATTTCATTAACTTAAGTTTCTCTCTATTAATTCTTACCTCTTACATTTTTGTTTTCTAATTTCTTAAAATGAATATTTAATTCCTTCTTTTGTTTAATTTCAAAGGCATTTAAGTCTATTCATTTCCCACTAAGAAAAGAAGGAAATATAAGCTAGGTATTGTTTTGCTATGTTACATAGATATTCTTTTGAAGTGTTCTTCGCTTTCTAGATAGTGGTTTATTTCACCTTCAAAATTTCTTAATTACTATTCACATTTACCTTAAAAACTGGTAACCTTGATTTTATCTTTTCCATCTTATTGTATTTTATCTTTTATTATACCTTGCTCTTTTTTTTCTCTTTCTTTCCTTGTTTTTTGCTCAGTTGATCAAGTTACTATTCCTTCCATGCTTCCCTTATTAGTTTGGGAATTCTACTGAAATTTTCCAATCAAAATAGTTACTATTCTTATAGTCAGACACTTATGAACATAGTATTTATTGAAACTAAAACAGTTCCGATTTTTCCACCACCCCCACTTCCATCCCAATAAAGAGGCCAAAGCCAGGATGTTTTTTCCGTTTCAAAAGTCCTTAAAAACTTCCAGGAAATATTTTCCCCCAGCAAATGGGGTCCTGGCTGGTAGAAGATACATAAACAACACTTCTTTCCCTTCACTCCTCTCCCTGTTGCTACTTTTTTTTGTTGCTCAGAGTTGTCCAGTATTAGAGATGAAAAGCCTGCTGATGGCTTGATTTTTTTCCTTTGAAGAAATTGCCAAATTTTCTTGGGGAAATTTCTTGAATAATTGCCTTTTTTTTTTTTTAACCGTTCTTATAGTTAGAAATTTTATTGGGGATTTTCCTAGATGTGTCTTTTTCTTATCCGTATAGCCTGGTGCAAATTCAGAACTTTTTATTTCAAGGACATTTTATTTTTATTTGTTTCAGTAATGCTTTTTTCCATAATTGCTTTTTTTCCCCTTCTGGAACTACTATTTTATTTATTTCCTATCCACTGTAATTTTCATTACGCTGTTTTTTTGTTGTTGTTGTTTTTTTGGGTTTTTTTTTTTTTTTGCTCTGCTTTGAGATAGGTTGGCACTTGATCTTCCAGGCCTCTCAGTTTGACTCATCTAATGTTCCTGTGTGTGGTTGCATTGCTGCTGGCCACTATTCATTCTTCGTTCTTTGTAAGAGGATGATACAGTCCTGTCCCACAGCAATCGGGTTTGGCTATGTGGCATGTTTGCCTAGTGAATATGAATTCATGGGACCAATGCTGTGTGTTGAGCCTAACCCATGAGGAGAATAGGCTCCACCAGCACTCTGGCCCATCCCTTCTGCCACAAGAAGGGCATTTTTCAGGGCAGCACTGCTCCTTCTGATTGTGCTACAAAATGTAATTACAGGAGGAAAGTGACTGCAGTCCCCCTATAGAGGTGTTCATGTAATAGGAGCCAGAAATAAATATTTGTGACTTGGAAGCCATAGAGGTTTTTTTGGAGGGGGTGGGCCAGGGGTTCCAACCACAGGCTTGATCAATGAATTCTTGTCATATATTAGCATGGCTGCAGGTAAAAAGTAAATGCTGTAGCACTTCATGCTTTAGCCCCTTTACCACTGGAAATAGAGCTAGTGATGCCTATAAATCTAAACAAAGCAGAGAATCAATTCTAGAAAATGCAGGACTAATTTGGAGAGACTCTCAGTTTCAGATTCAGCTCTTCTGGAGCCATTTCTAGTACCAAATCCTATATCATAGTTTAGTCAGTGAAGTAGAAATGCCAGAGATGATAGCTCGCAAGGATTTATCTATGGGAATTTGACTTTATGAAAATATGAGAGCTGGTTAGAGATTGTCTGAAGCTGTAGTTCCCGATTCCAGACCCATCATAGGTAGGGCAGGCAGCTTTGAAGGAAAGATGGATATGAAGTGGAGAGTGGGGCATGAATAAGAATCAATGGGGAACTGGGAGGGCAAGCTGGAATCCACAGGGATGAATTGGAACTCATACTTATCTCTAATAGTCTACTTTGATAGCGTAGGACCAGCAGAAGAAGCAAGGAAGTTTAAAAATGGTGGTATATCTGCAGGTGGTATGGGAATCTGAGAAACTGGAGGAATATATCCAAAAAAAATCTGGAAGTGCTGCAGCCCTGGCTGTGGTCCCTTTCTACAAGGTGAGCCAAGGGGTAAGTGACAAGTTCCCGAGAGAACATGGCTGTGTTTTATTGCTGTCCTCCAAATCTCACACAAAACATCTCTTCTTTTGTGGCCCACACTAATCTGGAACTACACAGAGAAGGGAATTCTGTAAACATACTTCCGGCTCAGCTAAAAGCAGAAGATAATAGGGAATATAAAAACTTCTCAATTAATATTTAATAAATGAAGGAATGCACAAATGAGCAACTGATCATGTTGAAGATTTAATCACAGTGAATTTTGGATATGTGAATGGCCAATTATCTTCCTTTCCTTCAGGAAATTTAAACTTTCATTTGCTGGAAAATATAGTTGTTATCATTTTGTTTATTTATTTGTTAACATCAAGTCTCTTACCTGATTACTTCTGTAAAGCATCATCTCAGCTCATCGGGTAGAATTTAGGCTTGCATGTGTCTCAACCCATTTGTCTGTGTCAAGGAAGCTGTATTGCCATAGATTAACCAAGCATCGCTTTCTTGATGTTTTGATTATTCTAAATGTCTATCTCAACATGCAAGAGTAATCAAGTAGCATTTATAGGAAGGGTTCAGGAAGAGATACAAGATAATAAAAACTGCATCTTGTTTAATGGAGCATGCAATGTTCACTTCTTTAGATAATGAAAAAGAGAAGACAAGGATAGATAAGGAAAATAAAGATTAGCTACTTTCCCTCACCCCAAACCTCAATCCTAATACATTTATAATAAGCCACCGTCTATCAGAGTAAAGGTAAATATTGAAGAATTAAGAGATGAACTGATAGTATTTTATTAATATAAAATGATTTTCCAGTATGACCCAACTTGGATATGGAAGGTTAATTCATTGAGAGTAATTACAAAAGTGATTCACATTGAACTGTTCATTGCCAGATAGAATGTGTGTGATTCCAGTGTGTCAGGGATTCTCTTACAGCCATGGTTCTCAAACTAGCATGGGGAAGAGTCACAAGGAGGGCTTGTTAAGGCATACACTACTGGGCCCTACTCCCAGAGTTTCTGATTCACTAGATCTGGGATAGGGCCAAGAATTTGAATTTCTGTCAAGGTCCCAGATGATGCTGATATTGCTGTCTGAGAACTGAACTTGGAAAAATGCTGTTAGAATAAAACCACTGAAAGAGGGTGGATAGTCCGTATCTTATTTGTCAGGATCACTTTAAGGTATGTCTTGCCAGTACCTGCAATTAACTCCACAATTAAAGTGCTTATTATCACAAATGGCTAAACACTAAGCTATATGTCAAATCATTGCTTAGCACAACCTTAACTTAAAGCATCCACTGTATGTCTTGTTATCCAGCCAATACAGAGACTTGAGCCAGGCATTTAAAACCCTGTTTAAATAGACACAGTTACTATATCTAATCAACACAGCAGTGGGGCTTGCCAAAAACCTATAAAACTAATGGATTTGCAAGAAAATTACATCACCTTCAAATCAATGCTGGTAACACAGGTGGCATTTGTAAAAAGTAAAGAAATTGACATTAACACAGCCCATCTCTGCTGCCTGCCAATGAGTATTCCAGCTTTGTTCAGGAAAGATGGTCTCCTTTCCAAGAATTATATTTAAATACTCCAACTTAAATCATTCTTAAATGGTGTAGTAGAAGGGATCTGTGACTATTCTAAAACATGTCAATTGATGGGTTGGGACTATTTGGGTCTAAAGATCGTAGGGCTGTCCTTATCCAGCAATGGGTGAATGGTTCTTAAAATACGTGGAGTTTTTTTCCCTATTGAAACAATAAATAAAAGAATGAACCGTCTAACTCAAACATGTCTTGCTCTATCACCAAAGAGGCCCACAGAAATTGCAGGGCACGGAATAATGAGAAAGCAACTGAGGACATGCATAACCTTTGCTCTGGTGACCTGCATTGTTTAGCAGATGGAATTAAAATTCTGATAAGTGATATAAAAGGTTTGTAAGGAAGGAAATTGGTGTGTGGTCACATTGTCTGCCTTAATCCTCTTCACTTTGCACTACCCAGGTTGTTGTTAAAACCAATCCGTGAGAAATCATTTTCACCTTGAACACTGCAGATGTTCATGTGAAGCTTAGAAATAACTATGGAAAATGCTTTCCTGGATAATACTGGAGAAATAGGAAGTATGTGCTGAAAGCACACACACACACACACACACACACACACAAATACATACATACATATGTGCATGCTTGTACACCACCATCATAAAACAACTATATGAAATTAGCATACTTCCTAAGAAGAGATACTGCGGTAGTGTATGCTATGATTTAATCAGCTACAAATCTATTCAAGTATAAAAATAGCTTATATTCCACTGACTGAACTGCGTAAATGTTCTACCTACATAACTAGGTATTGACATAGAAATATTTGGATCACTTAAGTTCAGAAATATCTGTACATTCAATTATGAAAGTAATAATCAGAGGGAGAATCTCACAAGCATGAGCTAACAATGGAAGGGCCAAGTAGGTAGTGGTCTGTTTGGTTGTAAGTTTTGGTATCACACGTAGCTTATTTTGTACCTAAGAAATGTAAACATGGAGTGGATGTGGGAGCAATACCCACAATAAAGATACAAACCTATGTGAGAAATCCCCAATAAATTGTTTTAGAAAGGGAGGTTTTAACAAAGGACATCTATGGATAGAGTTAACTACAACATTCTTTTTCTAAAAAAAAAGATTTTATTAATTTATTTGAGAGGGAGAGTGAACATGAGCAGGTTGGGTGGGAGAGGGGAGAGAGGCAGAGACAGAAGCAGATTCTTTGCTGAGCAGGTAGCCTGGCGCAGGGTTTGATCCAAGCAACCCCAAGATCATGATCTGAAGGCGGATGCCTAACCAACTGAGCCACTGACTGGGAGCCCCAACAGTCTTTTTTTTTTTAAGTACTGTATAAGTCAGCTCAGGTTGTCATAAAAACGCCATAGGTTGGATACTAAACACTCAGATAAACAACATAAACAACAGAAGTTTTTTCCTCCATTCTGAGGGCAAGAAGTCCCAGATCAAGTTCCAGCAGGATAGTTTCTGGTGAAAGCTCCCTTCCTGGCTTGCCAATGGCCAACTTCTGATATGTCCTCACACCATCCCTTCTTATTGCATGTACATGGACAGAGACATAAAGAGAGCTCTCTGGTGTCTCTTCTTATAAGGACACTAACTGTATTGTGTCAGGGTCCCACACTTATGATCTCCATTTACCTTAAATAATTTCTTGTTCCAAATACAGACAAACTGGGGGTGAGGATTTTAGCATATTAATTTTGTGAACACGTACATTAAGCCCATTAACAACACACATAACGCCCATTAACAATGAACCTACTCGGCATTCACCAGTAGGTTTCTCCTAATGTAATCACATGAAGAAAAGACAAACTATGACTTTTAAACACATTTTATTTTCAGTATTACCTTTGCTTCCTGTGCTTCTGGGGTTGCTATTTGGAAACTAAATGAGAAACTGTAGCTTTTGAAGAAATGTTGCTTCCGGCTTTAAACTGCTTTATTTGGTTCTCCTATTGGCCCAGAAAGGGGCACCGGCATTATCTCCTTGCCACACAAGAGGAACCAGTCACAATCCTTGCAACCAAACATCCTCAGAACTTGGGAGAATAAAAAGTCAGATCTTTCAGATTTCTCCCTGGGCATCATCTGAGGCAGAGAAACTCCCATTTCCCAAATTAGGTAATAATATTTTTTTGAAGCAGAAATACAAAAGAGCACTTGGCTTCTTTTTCTGGTCCAAATTTCTTCCGATCATGTTATCTGTAAAGATGGTAAATGAGATCACCACAAAAATAATCAAGTGAATTAGCACTGTTTTCTCATTTCAAACCCAAAGCAAGCACCCTGCAGCACAGCCGTCTCCCCTCTCTGATTTTAGATTCAGCTTCTGGTCACTCACTCCTTACGGCTTAGCATTTGATTTGCCATTTATTCCAACGACTCATGTTCTTTTCAATTAACAAATTTCCATATGCATAAAACAAAATGCATCTTCATGCCCAATACCATCCTGCTTTTCTAACATGGGTTTGGTCTCTCTGGGCCCCTGCGGTTGGTATGACAATCATGAAGTCCTTACCCAGGACCACTGCATCAACCAAGTGTTTGTGCACTGTGGTGTCAGCGGCCACCATCCTCATCTATTTGTGATGGGAATCATACCCTCTGGAACAGCACATGGTCACTAATGCAGCCTTCTGAGAAGAACATGTGAAAACATGGGAGAGAATAGAGTAGAGAATTAAGCACTTTACTGGAAGAATATCGAGCTCCAATATTGGCTAGGTTGATTTATTTTATTGCTTTCATTTATTGATACAATAGTTTGTGTGTTTAATATTAGGCTGCAGATTTAAATTAACCAGATGCAACTTTCACAGTTATTGATCCTGTGGACAATCTTGCCCATGTGTATGTCGGTGTCCTCCATCAGAATGAGGAAAGCAGATGGAAAACTTTGAACATGGGCATGAAGCATATATAGCATAACATCAAGTGTATGACTGAGCTAACATTTATCTGGTGGTGAGTGCGTCAACACGAAGCAGATCAAAGACTAAAAGACAGAGTGATAATGGTTTTCATCAGCTATATTCACACAATTCAAGTAAAGGCACAGATGGAAGACATTCCAATTGCAAAATGTTAACAGGAGAAAGGTATTGAGAGGAGAAAGACCAATTACGTCGAGCAATGAGCTATTTATGATTTCAGTTGCCTTGAATCTTGAATTTTCTTTACCACCATGTGGCTGTGGTTCTTTCATGAATGAAGTTTGGGCTAAAATATCCTAAGAACAGGTTTTCAATTTGATGAAAAAAAATGACACTTTGTTGGTAAAATAATAATAATAATGAATAATAATAATAATGTGCTGCTATCACAATAGGGGATTTTTAGTATCCTTTCATTCTTCTTGATGTCCTTCTACTTCACTTTCTTTTTGTACAGTGACTGTGAATCCAACATCTTAGTCAAGTGTAATGGTAAATGAGTGATATGACAAAATAAACAGGAAGTTCCAGTTTTAAAATACCAGATTTTAAGCTTCTTGAAGGCAGGAACCAATCAATTTATTTGTACTCCTAGCATCTAGCATATACTGGCTCTCAAATAGGGGGAAAAAGCTTTCTTTTGAATAAATGAATGAATATGTAACAAATACATGTTTAACCAGCATTCATATAAAAGGAACATTATCAAACATAGGAAGCAATAAAATTGTTCTAAATTTAATTTTTATTCTGTGGTTCAGAAAGAACTAGGATCCTCCTATCTCTCTTCTTACTTCAATGGTATGAATCATGGTAGCAGTCAGATCTGGAGTATTTTAGTTTTTGGTTATTGGTACTCTTGATGGGTACTGAAAATTTAAGTTATCTCCTAATGGTTTTTAAAAAGCATTAAACATCTTTAATCCTCCCCTTTCCTATAAAATGGCTGAGAATGCCTTTCTTTGTTCTAACAGGGCCTGGGCTTTGAGGAATATCTCTAGTGATGGTTAATAAAGATGGAGCACACAAGGTAGCTTTTTTTCCTAAAAGCCGTCATCAATATATCATTACAACAGCTTTTGGTTTCCCACATAAACTCTTCTCTCACCAAAAGAGTTATCAATCCACATTCACAATGATGGTGTTTTTTGTTTGGTTGGTTGTTTTTGTTTTTGTTTTTGTTTTGGTCATTTTAAGCTGCGTATGTATAGAAAGGCAAGAACTATAGGTGAAAAAGGAGGTTAGCCTACAGGGAGGCTCTCTCACACTGAAGAATGCCTGTTTCAGAAACTTTCCTTATGGTCTCTCTCACTGGAATAGCCATCAGCAGCTAAGCATATAGGGTAAGTCCTCTCACTTCAAAGACCTTCACTAAACCAGAGCTGAAGGGATTATTTTAACATGGGGTTTATAATAACAAATGAAGGATTAATATGGGGGAAAGAAAATTACTTCGTGGAATAAACAATTTACAACATATTCATTCACTCCATAAATATTTATGGAGAACTGCCCATATGTCAAGAAATGTGCCCCTAAATATTACGCTATTAGCCTCTTTGCCTGTCCATAAAATAAAAAGTAAGCAACACGCAGGCATAATTGCAACCAATTACCTCCTCACTGTGGTGTTTGCAGACTTATCTAGAAGTGGTGGGACAAGGGGTCCTGACTGGTGTGTTCATTCAGATCTTCTTTCGTCATTACAATTCTGTGGCTCTAGTTTCTACAGTTGTCTGTGTAAGAATGGCTGTGTTGTGGTGTGAAATCTAAGATAATGATGGAGCGTTCTCAATCTCTGCCAAGTACAGCATTTCAAGTCTCATCCGTACGTCCTCTCTGCTTTTACTGGTGATAATTCTTCCCTTGTAGCATTTCTGATCCCTGATTACCACCACCTAAATCTAAGCAATGTTTATAACCATTAAAAGATAGAAAATCTTTTCAGTGGCTTGAAATGTTTGCAAATATGTCCCAACTTCAAGTAGGTGATGGGTAGAGATTTATAAGCCTCTTCAAAGTAAGAGGAAGTCAAATAACTTCTAAAATGAAACCTCATGGTCATTTATCCTTATGTTTAACTTGATCTAGGAGAAAATTCTCCTCATTTTTCTTGTCTTCCCAGCACCGTGGTCACTCTCCACTATAGCAGCAGAAGTCCAGAGACAGATCAGAGCAGTTTGACACTCCATATTTTTGCACTCATGTATAAGACAAACTCCATTTTGGGGTGAACTTCTATTCACTAATTACACTCAAGTTTTTTCTCCGTAGTCTATCAGTAAGTTGCAAAGATTTTGTTGTTGTTTTACACAGTATTTCTTCATATTACTGGAAAAGTACTTATCATATCCCACTGTAACTTAATTTTGTATGTTTTCTCTAAGACATTGTAAACCTCTTGAAGGCCCAGGAGATGGTCTTTGCACTTGCACCGCTATTGCCCAGTTTGGTGACAGAGACGTCTCAAGTACCAGTAATAAATATTTATAAAAGAAAGAACAAGTTAATTAAAAATTCAACTTTCTGGAAAAAAAAAAAACAAGAATAAATTCTATCTTCCTGTGCTTTGCTGCTTAACTGTTTCGTGTCTTTTACATATGAGATACATTAGTAACTAAAAGGGAAAGGGTAAATACTTATTTTTAATTAAAAAATCATGATGTGGGATGCCTGGGTGGCTCAGTGGTTGAGCATCTGCCTTTGGCTCAGGTCATGATCCTCAGGTCTTGGGATCGAGTCCCACATCTCTCTGCCTGTGTCTCTGCCTCTCTCTGTGTGTCTCTCATAAATTAATAAATGAAATCTTTAAAAAAATCATGACGTGATAAAGTTAAGAGGAAATCATATTTTTATTTTTGAATAGCATTATGGTATTCAGGATACAGGCAAAGTTCAAGCAATGAAAAGTTAGCAATAAGATAACTTAGCACTTAGCATTTAAGCAAATGTGAAGACTAGATAACTGAGTGGCCCTACTTCCTTTTGCTTCTTTTGACCAATTTAGCCAGACCACATTGTCATGAATCCACACTGAACAATCCAGGTTAACCAGAGGGCTAATGCAAATGGCCAGCTGCTTGGCCAAAAAGTGATAAATGCACATTCTGCTACTATCCCACTGATAGCAATTACAGATTGTTTAGGTCACATGCAGCCCTTCTAAGAATGTACAAGATTTTCCACCACATCCCTTTCTTACAGTGTATTGAAAGACGCCTGACTTCATATTTGCATCCTACCTAAATATGGTGATTGAATAGTCTGAAACAAAGAGTCAGTATGGCTTGCAGCTTGGGATAAATATTTTCTGTAAATGTGAAATCATGCTTCATGTGGGAGGAGGATATTTTAGAATAATGTCAACTGAGTTATGTTGGCTGATATTCACTTTGTTTTCAACTGTGGGCATAAACAAATGAACAGATTTATTCCTTCTGTCACCATTACCCTGAAATAAGTCATAATACTCTAGAAAGAACTTAGCACTTGGAAGAGTGTATTTTAGAATAGGAGGATAATACCTTATTTTAAAGATTTTATAATCATTGGAAGTTTGAGGATCATGTGACTCTGGAGGCACATGAACATATCGAGAGCTCTTCACAACATGGGCACTGACTGGGATATATTTTCATTCATAATTCAGTCAACAAATGCTCTCCTGACGCACCCCCCCCCCCAAAAAAAAACACACAAAAAGAATCTCAATCACTTTTGGCTATCTTTTATAGAACTCTCTGGATAGATGCTCTAAATATATTCTAAATATCTTTTTACTGCCTCTGCATTCTGAAGGGAATGTTCAAGCACTTTTAGATTTAGTAGTGTTTCCCACTCATTCATGGCCATTTTTCTAAATCCTCTCTTTATACTTTATATTGAAACAGTTCTCCATCATATGTACATATTACTAAGACTGCTAAGGACAAGAATAGGCTAGTCTTGGGAAGAGGGATAGTCTTCAAACTGGGAGGTTTATTGCTATTAATACTTGAAACTACAAAAATAAAGTTTTAAGGAATGTACAAAAAAAAGAACGGGTCAAAGATAAAGCTAGGATGAAGCATAATCCCAAGGCAGTATAACTTTGAGATTTGGAAGGATAACAGAGCAGTTAAGAAGCAAGACTGTAGATTCACATCATCTGGCTTCCAATCCCTACTTTGCTTCTCTGTGTGCATCAATTATCTCATATGTAAAATAGTGATGATAATAATAATGTCTTGTTAGAAAAATTAAATAAATTCACACAGAGTAATAAAAATGTGCCCTAAGGGTGCCCAAGTGGCTCAGTTGGTTAAGCGTCTGACTCTTGATTTCTGCTCAAGTCCTGACCTCAGTTTCCTGAGATCAAGCCCTGTATCAGGCTCCCCACTCAGCACGGTGTCTGCTTATCCCTCTCCCTCCACCACTCCCTTCATTCCTTCTCTCTCTCTGTCTCTCTCCAATAAATAAATAAATAAATAAATAAATAAATAAATAAATAAATAAAATAAATCTAAAAAAAGAATACCCAAGAAAAATAATAAGATCTTAATAAATATGTTTATTATCAGCTTAAAGAGCTAGGTAAGAAATGCAATGTGCTGTTGATATTTGGCAAATGCATATCATTGAATGAAAAGATCAAAAATACATGAAAGCATATACATGAGAAGGTACAATCACAATTATAATAATGTATTTTAGATACTTGACTTCTATTCACTTAAGTATTATTGAGTACTTATTGTGGACCAGGCATTGTGAGCTATTAAAAGACATGGTCCCCATCTCCTACCACGTAGCTTATGGAGAAGGGAGAAGACAAACACCAAGAAGAATGCTGTGAGTGAATGCTTTGTCAGAGAAGAGAGAGGAAGGGACTGTCCAGGCAATTGAGCCTGTGTTCCAGACTGTAGGGTAGAATGACAGAAAAATGAGAAAGGACCTTTACTGTCATATCAAGTGGTTTGGTTTTGGCCTTACTAGTGGAAAGCTTTTGAAGAGTGGTTTTTTTTTTTTTTAAAAGATTTTATTTATTTATTCATGAAAGACAGAGAGAGAGAGCGAGAGAGGCAGAGAGAGAAGCAGTCTCCATGCAGGGAGCCTGACGTGGGATTCGATCCCAGGTCTCCAGGATCAGGCCCTGGGCCGAAGGTAGTGCTAAACCACTGAGCCACCCGGGCTGCCCTGAAGACTGTTTTTCACTTCACGGTCTACACTAGGGGAAAGGAATGGAGAGACATGTACGTGAAGGCAGGGAAACCACTCAGTTTGCCATTTCAGGAATTCATACTCTGGGAGGGAACCAACTGGTCTGAACTAAGACAGTGGAGTCGAGACAATGAAAAGGTGGAAGATTTGAGAGACATTAAGATGGAAGAATATATAGAGAATGTTGTCAACAACTGGATTGAAAATTTAAGGGAGAGGGAATATATCCCTGAGTTATCTGATTTAGTTAACTGGATAGTTGACTATGTCACTAATCAAGAGGAAGAACAGGGGAGGATTAGGTAGATTTAGGCAAAATGGTACTGTTTCCAGATTTGCATCTAGTTAGATCGATTCATATGTAAATTTATGCAAAATAAGCTTAGTTTACAGGAAAATATACTTGTTTATTACACAGAAGAGAGCTCTGCAGTGGGAGTTATCTCCTCAAAACGGTAGTTGTAACCATGAGAGGCATATTTTCACCCAAAGAGAGTGGATAGAATGGAATAAAAAACAAAGGCTAATGATGAAACCCTGAGGAATGCCAACATTTAACAGATAGAAATGGGAACATACTGAGGATTGTCAAGAAGGACTACAGAAAATGTGAGACAAAGTAATGTCACTGATACATGGTCTTTGTCATTAGCATCTGAAAAGTCATGGACAGTTTTGGTATGGAGTGTCCAGAGGTGTGTGTTCACAGGGAAATTATGTATTTTAATAATTATGATAATAATAATATTTAATTAATTATTTTAATAATGTATTTTAATGTCTTGTGGAAGAGCTAAGAATGCAGGTTGCTCTTAATAGAAGTTTGTCAGAGTAACAGCTAGAGGGAGCATCTATGGCCAAGTGAGTTTTTTGCTTTCTTCTGGCTGTTTCATTTAGATTTGAGCATGTTTCGTTCCTAGAAGGAAAATGCTACCTGAGAAGAGTGGATGATGTTTGCAGAAAAATGCAATGGGATCCAGAAAATAGAGGTACAGATATAGGAAAGGAAAGCATGGTGGTTTGGAATACAGTTTGAGATGTCCTTGACTGACATTCTCTACGAAAAAGGGACCAGATATTCTGGAGAATGATGATGAAGGAATGACTTAGAGGGTTTGAAAGGAGGATTGGCTACAATAGCTGATATAGAAATTAGGAAAAGGCAGAGTGCCTGGGTGGCTCAGTTAGTTAAGTATCTGCCTTTGGCTCAAGTCATGATCCCAGAGTCCTGCATTGGAGGGAGAAGTCTGCTCCTCCCTCTCCCTCTGCCTGCTGCTCCCCCTACTTGCTCTCTCTCTCTCTTTCTCTGTCAAATAAATAAATAAATAAAAAGGTAAAAAAAAGATTAGGCAAAGGAACCAATGAGGAAAGGATCACTGATTGGCATTCCAAGCCTAGATGGGATGGCTTTCTAATGGTGGCACCATTTCTCATGCTTGACTAGAACACAGATCTCACTCATAGGCTTGGAGATTTGATGAAGAAGGGACAGTAAGGCAGCACTATTTGTGAGCTATGAGAACCCAGGGATACTCGACAAATGGGACTGCTTTGAGTAGAAGAATCCATACCCTGTTGTAGAGTAAACATCTGGGAATAGGTGGTTAAGAATTTGGGTATTGCTCTCGTGAAAGGAATCACATGGCCCCCACAGTGCAAATACCCCTGAGTGATCTCATTAGATCTATAGCCGGGTGTACCTTGGCTACAGATTCCTAAGCCACATGACACATGAGACTTCTTGAGAAACATCAGTTATTCGTGGCTTTTAAAGAGACACCACTTTTGAAATTAGATAAAGACCATGGTATCTTACCTGCAGCAAGTTGTTTACAAGCATCATATTAATCCATTAGTGACATTTGATCTAATAATATCTTGAAATTTGAGGATGAAGCCTTATAAGAACATCATGATCACCTATAAACTTGTCTCTGTTACATGTCTTCCCTCAGTCAGAGAAGTCTGGATGTTCGTATATGCCAGCTAGTATTTTTTGTTCTCTGTCATTAAAGCATATTTCAGATTCTGTCACATTTTCTTAAAATGCATTGCATTCACCATTTTTGCTTCTCAACAAAAGGCAGCATCCTCAAGGGAGGCAGGCACAGAGTACCAAAAGAACAGAGGACTCCTAGGACATAGCCTCTTATTAATGCGGACTATCTAACCAGCCAGGTAACCCCCCAAGCCATGGCTTTCTTCTTCTTCTTCTTTTTTTTTTTTTAAAAAAAACAAGTTTCACTAGATATCACAATGATTTCCAGTTCTAAATCTTCTATAAGATAGAAATTTCACTTTGCCAATTTGAAGTGTAGATTAAAAGTCAAACAACCAGGAACACCTGCAATCAGGTAGGTTGCAGACTGTGGCCATGTATTGTGGCTTCTAGAATTAGAAGCCCAATACTAACACCAGAGTTTCACACTGCAGCAGCATAATCGTTCCTACCAGCATGTTCCATTAAAGCTTGACTTACTGCCAGGGGATTCACCTGCTGACACAGTAAAACTCCTAACTGGAAAGCATTAACATTGCAATGTCAGGTGGGGGAAAAATTGTTCATAAATTCCACGAACGTGCACTGCTTTATTTGGGGTCCTGGTTGCAAACTCATTATTTATGCTGTGTACAGTAGGCCATCAACATATCCCACTGGGAAATTAGTTTGCAATTTAGAATCGTTTCAAAGTACAAGTGATTCTCAAGTCATTTTCCGAGGTTAAATGAGAACTCTTATTGCTTTCCATGGGCTCAGAGGGAATTTTTTACTCTACGTGTTCTCTCCTCTCCCAGCTTCTGCTGTACTCTCTTGATTTTTCTTTCGTATGTGTGCTTTGGCACTAAATCTTTTTTTTTCCCCCGAATTTTTGAAAGCCAGTAAATGGAATGGTATATGTTGCCTTTTCTTGCTTGCTGGGACTGTGTAAGGACCTCACCTTTGCTCACTGCTTTTATTTGTCCAAGACTCCTGAGAGGTCCCTGGATACTCTCCAGATGGGAATGGCTTTGCTAACCCAGGACTGATTTTGCAAGATTGGGTGGCATCCACTCTAGGGTGCAGTGAATCAAAGTCATCATCCCACTGAGTGTGTTCTAGGCTTCTCACTCCAGGGTCCACGCTGTGGAACAAGGATGTGGCCAGGAGTGTGTCTAGTAACTCCATGATAATGGAAATCACAGGTTCAACTTTGCTTATGAGCCCAGAATCACAGAGCAAATTATTAAGATAAAAATTATGGTTCTGCTGACCCTTTCCGCTCACACTCCACTTTGATTGTTCAATTCTTTCTTTTAGAACTTCCTTAAGTGTTTTTAAAAATGATTTCACTGGTAAGGTGTGGGCATGCCACCCCTGTCCCTAGTCTTATGCCAAACTAGGAAAACTGGCCTCCGGGCTCCTGGTAGGTAATGTATAACCTGATATTACTCTTCAGGAATAAATAGCATTATTTTGAGTGTATCAGTTTACCCTTTACCATTCCCAGAAAGTAAAAAATAATCCATAGTGTGGAGATCTTACAGGATTGTTTTCCCTTTCCTCTGTTCTCAGCAAGTGTCTGAAATTATTAGGTATAATAAACCAAGGTTAAACGGAAAATAAACCAGCATTGTTAAGCCACATCAAGTGGCTCTCCTCCCCTGGCAAGAAGCACTAGAATTTATCTGAAACCAGCATATCAACATCTCTAATGCATTGGGGGAGTGCTTCCATAGGCACAGACTCAAAAGTATACAAACCAAAGGAGATTAAGTGTTTAGTTTCAAAACACATGAAATCACTAGTTTAAACACAGAAACTACACACAAAGAGTGCAAAGAAACAATGAAAGCAAGAGATCAACAGAGTAAATATCACCTAGAAATACTAACAGTCTTAAAGGTCAGAAATCCTTAGTCAAACAAGAAGACCCATTCATTAAAAACAATCAGTTACGGATAACCTGGGAACACCACACTGTGAATTCCCTTTAAGAGCAGAAGTTACTCAGCTAAAAGCTATTAGCTGTGTGCCCTAGAGGTAACTAAATAGAACAGGTAACTGAAACCCAAAGGAGAAGAAACCGAAAAGTAGGTGAACGGGGAACTACTTAGCACAGAACTTCAAAGGCCCAGGAGAAAGGCTTTGGTTGTGTAAATACCCATCCTGATGCTTCAGGACGTGGAGGAAAAACCAAACTATTCACTCAATTCAGTATCCTGAGTCCTCATGGTTGACATTGGCTTTAAATGTTTCCCTTGATTACAGATAATTCAAGTCTTTTTCCTGTGATCTACCTGATGTATAAAACATCTTTGAGCCTTTAAGAACACTCAAGTTGGGTAGTATTTATAGAGACATTTCTCACATCTCCAATAATTCTTTTTCCTAGGCTTTCGTATCACGATTTTATTTTTAGGTAGCATACTACTCCTGTATCATGAAAATCCCAAATCATCTCATGGGTATGGAGATAGGTTGAACCTGTTAAAATATTTTGGCTAGCAAGGGCAGTGTCTTATTATAAAGGCAACTTGAGAGATGCCCACATGTTGAATGTTCCATGAAAAAGTAAGTAGTATATAAAGAAGTACCTACAGTGTGGCAAATTAAAAAAAAAAAAGCAGTACGACATGCTCTCATGACTTTTCCTTTTTCATATACGTTATTTGAGCAAGGGAAGAATTAGTTCTATAGAAGGAGAATTCCACTTCTAGCCTCTCAAAGTTGTAACCTACTTTGGCTCTGTAATGGAGCTTTCCTTGGAAGGTCAATCATAAATTGTAAGAAATGGGAATAAATATTTCTTCCTTTCCTCCCTCTCCAAAATGTTGAGCTCTATTTAAAAGTCTTATTCTCAGCCTCGTGCCAAAGGATGAATTTCTATCTAAAGTAGTATCTGAAAGACTATACAACCGAATCCTTGAAAATAATTCCATGGGGGCAAAATCCATGGCAGGCCATTGTTTTCTAGATCACTAAAACCTAGTGTAACGGTACACTTTCAGGTGAAGTTTTACAAAATGCAAAAATATTATTGAAATTAATAAAAACTCAGTGACTGTGGGGCAGCAGGGGAATTATTCTCATGTAGGTGGGTTGCACTGAGAGGCTAACAATGTTAGTGGAAGTCAGGAATCCTTTTCTTTAAGGTAAATATCTCTCTAAATCTAAACCTAAGTGTAAGCTAGTATAAGCTGAGTTTTTTTTTTTTTTTAAAGTTCATTAAGATTATTAGACCATCCTTCTAACAACTCAGACATTTTGTTCTCAATTATGAATGGGTAATTTCTGGGGATTATTTGTTTTCACATTAAATGGAATTCTACATTTGAAAGTTTGCTTAATTGTCCTGAACTCTTTCACTGGTGGGAAAGGAAGAAGACACACATCCTCTATCTAAAACATGAATTTCCATCAGCTGTGCATTCTTTCTCTTGTCAATCCTGTGGTCAGGCCTCTGGAGCACATTGCACACAAACTGTCATTAGGAAGTTCTCAACAATCAAAATGATTGTTTTTTTTTTTTGTTTGTTTTTTTTGTTTTTTTTTTTTATGCCAACATACCGGGGGAACACATGGGTGGCTCAGTGGTTGAGCATCTGCCTTTAGCTCAGGTCATGATCCCAGGGTCCTGGGATTGAGTCCTACATTGGGCTTCCCGCAGGGAACCTGCTTCTCCCTCTGCCTGTGTTGTTGTTTCTCTCTGTGTCTCTCATGAAGAAATAAATAAAAGCTTTAAAAAAAAAAAAAAGAAAAAAAGAAAGGACAACATACTCCAGCTGAAAATCTGCTCTTCTAGTGTATGTGCCCATGGCCATGAATCTGGAAGGAACAATGAGGTTGTACCATCTTTAGAGCAAATTGTTGAAATAGGGAGTTGAAAAAACACAGAGCATCCCTTTCTTCATCTGGTGTTCACAAGTCCATCCATGTCAGCAACTCTGTCTCAAGACAGTCAAAACAGAGCCCTCGAGTTGACCTCAGTCCCTCCAAAGCTTGCTGCTCTGCCACTCGGGGATCAACATTTTGGTGAATTTTTCAACGTTTTTTTTCTGAGGGCAGAGAGCAGAGGAGAACATACATGCACCTCCACACTGATTAGTTTGGCTTGCTTTTTTTTCCTTCAAGTTTCTTGGAAGCATGGTGGCCCTCCCCGTATAGATTTTTAAAGATCTTCTGTCTGCATGCCCTTGGAAACTGAAAAAAAAAAAGAAGGAAAGAAAAAAAAAAGTAAAAAGCAAATGAAGTCTCTGTGGCATTTGGCCAGATTTTGCTTTAAAAAGTTGCTAATTTTGGACTCCCTTCTCTCCATTAGGGCAGTGTAAGAATTATGCACACAAGGCTGAGGCTTTTCTCTGCTTAGAAAACATCTGCATTCAATTAGAATTATGCCTGAGTGTCGTGTTAATTCTGCAGAACCAAACAAAGTCATTTTTGTTTAAACTCTTTCAGTACTATGAGGATGAGAGGTTACAGGAGAAAAGGGGGCGGGGGGAAGCAAGCAGTAGAACAAAACTGTCATGTGGCCCTGGAATGGATTGAGGAGGCAAATAAGTTCCTTCTCCCTGAGAATGTAGAACCTGCAATTTTTTCCATAATTCTCTCCTCTGTCATTTCTCTCTTGGGGATTGGAGGTGGGAGGAAGCCTACTCTTTCCTCTAAAAATGCAACTTTTAAAGTAATGGGAGCGATGAATCACTAAACTCTACACCTGAAACCAATTTTACCATATATGTTAACTAACTAGAATTTAAATAAAACCTTGAAATAAAAAAAAAAATAAAATAAAAATAAAGCCATGGAACATTCTCAAGATTCCTCCAAAATGAATTTGACCAAATAGTTGTGTTTGGCAAATGAGCAGTAGCATTTTTATTTTTAATTTTGTGGAGAGCCAAACAAATCAAAACTATATTTATGGTCCATTGTGTGCATTTCACATCACTTTCACAGTTACAAAATATGATTGGTGTTCTGATCTCAAATATACTATCAAAAACTATTTCTGTTGAGATTCACATCTCGCAGAAAACATCATTCCATAAGTCCACTTTTTGTTAACATTGGTAGCACTGATTCTATTGGAGTTTGAGTTTATCTTGCTCAAAGAAGTGGGCAGCTAACCATAGATAAAATTTCCACGCAAGTACATTAGAACTGCATGTTGGTGAAGCTGATGGTCCCTAGAAAAGGATACTTCATTTATTTCCTTGAGCTTTTAAAGTTAAGTCTTACTGTTTCTCAGGTAGGGAAGGTAGATGAAGACTCTCTTTTTGTTTAACTGAGATTTGAGGGATAGGATTCAGCCCTTAATCTGCAGCACCCAAAAGCTACCCTCAGGTTCTTTCAGGCAGGTAACAATATTTAAATCCATGCTATTTAATGCTTATCAAAATGCCGCTGTGAAGAGATGTTTGTAGATGGAGGCTTGGTGGGCATGCTAAATATTTATTCTTTCATGTATTTTGACTCTATCTTTGGATCAAACCAAAGAACTGGGCATTGAACCAAAATGTTTGGCACCATCTCTATCAGTTTTCACTAAATTGTCCAGTAACTTTATGCCAGTTGTCTGTATTGAAAACACCGTAAGAAACAGCCCAGTAAATTGTGCCATTATACTTACTGTAAGATTATTTCTATTACATTTTCTGATACTTGTTTATGAGAAGCCATAAGAGAAATTTCTCGGATTTTTAGTTTGGGGTATTTTTTTCCCGAATTATGGTTTTCTCTGTTGTTCTTATTTTTGAGTCTTAGGAACACTGTGATTCTTGTAATTGATACTAGTTCCCTTTTTACTTTAACTGCTAAAAGCTTTAGGGCCAAATTTGTGACTTGCTTGTAGTAACTACAGTGTGTCCATCACATATATTTATACTTCTGTATATCAAGGGGTTTATTAGAACATCACCCATGTATCCCCCTTACTCTGTCTCTCTCAACTTTTTTTTTTATCTTTTTTATGATTATTTTGGTAAATTCTGGCAATTCCTTGTTAAAATAAGTCAGGGAGTTTATAAGCAAGTAGATAAGTAAATCTAGGTTAAGCTCTGATGTCGAAGTGCAAGACTATTTAACCTGTGCCTTCCTTGTGAGTGCTTGCTATGTAATAGTTTTTCAAAAATATTTAACTTTTAAGATGTGTACACCATACCATTTTTTATTTTGTGTCCAAAATGTTGAAGAGCAAATGAGATAAAAAAGACAATTTTTGAATGGGTAAAAGAACTCAAGTAGTGGGATGCCTGGATGGCTCAACGAGTGAGCATCTGCCTTTGGTTCAGGGTGTGATGCTGGAGTCCCGGGATGGAGTCCCACATCAGGCTCCCTGCATGGGGCCTGCTTCTCCCTCTGCCTATGTCTCTGCCTCTCTCTCTCTCTCTCTCTCTGTCTCTCTGTGTCTCTCATGAATAAATAAATGAAACCTTAAAAAAAAAGGGAGGTGACTATAAAGAAATTAAATAACAGTTTTTGAGATCTCATCCATCAAGAAAACTGTTTTCCATCTCTTTAGAAAATAAAGCCTATGTAAAAATAAGAGGAATTAAGCTTAAAAGTCTGAAATGAACATTGGGAAGATGGTGTTGTGTGCTTAAATAATATTTTATTCAAGAACTTTTTTAAAAAATGATTTTATTTATTTATTCATGAGAGAGAGAGAGAGGCAGAGGGAGAAGCAGGCTCCATGCAGGGAGCCCGATGTGGGACTCAATCCCTGAACTCCAGGATCACACCCTGAGCTGAAAGCAGAGCTTAACTGCTGAGCCATTCAAGTGTCCCTTTACTGGAAAACTTTATGCTGGAATTTATCCATTACCTTCTGCATTATTTCTGTTTGCTGGTGTCTTGCTAGTGTTATCAGCGTGTTTATAAGCACCAATGGAATATAAAACTTAAGCTCAAGAAAGTTAAAACATTCACAGTATTCCATTTATCTTCAGATATGAAAAGATAGGCCCACCCATCCCTTGACTACTGGTCTAAACTGATTTTTCTTTGATTTTCAGGAACAGAAAAATGGGGATGTAAGCTTTAGCCTTAAAAAAAAAAAAAAAAAGGAAGAGAAATTATAAAGATTAAATATACAGCCCATGGTTTTGTGTCTGTTGTATTGTGCATACACTGTCTTTAGATTTTAGAGAGCAGAGAGATAGCTTCATATCATTAAAAATAAATAAATAATGGCAGAGATGAAGCTAATGATCAGGTCCATATTGCTGCACTTCACCTAAACTTCCCTCACACAGAGGTAGATCTTCAACCAATGGCATGAGATAGAGAGCCCAAGTAGCCAAGCCTACGTCCACGATGAAAAATGTCAAAGGCCACAGAATTCCCACTCTTTTGTCCAATAACAAGGACTATTCTATTTCTCAAAAATTCCTTCTATCTTCCTACTGTCTCTCAATATTTCATCAAATATTGAAATTAAAAGTGAAAACAGAGGATCAGTCATTTAGCTCTTCCCATTATCCACAAGTTCTGGTCCTGTGCCTCCCAGACTCCATTTCTATATGACATAAAAGAGTTTTGTTGTTGTTGTTGTTGTTGTTTGTTTGTTTTTAGAGGGTTTTTTTGATAAAGAAGTAATCAGTGTATAAGCAAAGAGCCATGGCACATCTTAACACAGAAAGTAGTTTTAGGTTGACAATTATTTAAATTCAGATCTTCCTGGAGACTCCACGATAACCACAATAAACTATCACTTAAGTGATTTCTCCCACTTTATCTCCACCAGCAGTTTGGGAAGTAGTACCTAGTAATTGTATATGTCTCTTTATATTTTTTAAGGAATACTAATATTTCATCCTGAATCCATATTAAGACCAAAGATTTTACAATTTATGGAGAAGGGTCAGAATAGTAAGGGGGAAAAAGTTGAGAGGCAAGAGGCTATCAAATCTTTCATGTTTTCCTATGTGGATTTTTTTGTCATGAGTTGCTCTAAATTTGTCATTATTTCCCATGTGAGTACTACCTGCATAAATTATGGCTTACATTGCCCTCCACTTGAAATGAAAAGCAGATTGCATTGCAGACTTGAATTATCCTCTAATATTGCATGATATATGATCCATCTTGATGGGAAACTATTGTATATATTTCATACTTATGATTTCCAAGGTATCAAACTCCTCATTATCTTCCCGTGCTAGCCAGCCATAAATGCCAAAACACTCTAGCTTCCAGGGTGTGCTTTTTGAAACTTATAGTCCTGTGCTCTGTGTATGTTTAGCATTTTATGGTGCTGCATAATATAGAAATGTCATAATACTCTATCAAAACTAGGCTAGGCTATTGACAGTATAGGTTTCATTTAATTCCTGGATGCAGCAGACATTCTTTCATATTTCCTATATAATATATTAAACACCAAATGCAGTGCTTAAAATGAATATTTAAAAAATCAATCAGGCTTGAAATTTAATTTTATCTAATTGGCTTGCTATATTCTAACAAAATTGAATGACATAAAAGTTTCACCTACCCTATATAATTTCATATTTTCTCCAATCATAAAAATATTTTTTTCACTTTTAACTTCCTTTAATATGATCTTTTAATTTACTAAGTTTACTTAACCCTCTCTTATTTGGTTGAAAAAAGTGTGTATCATCATCTCAGGGTAATAATGACATGTACAATATAATTTTACATGAGCTATTCATGCTTTCTATTCATGCTCTATTCATGCTTTGTTTCTACTGTGAATCTCCAAGGCAATTAAAGTGCTTGAAGAAGACTTTGCTGCAGATGACAAGAACTGATTGTTTATATATATATACATTCCTGGCATTAGCTGAGCTAGAAGATACACACACCATTTCTTCTGCTCCCCTAGAACCTTCTGGAATTAGGCATCTCATATTTGGTTCATCCTCTGACATAAAGGAGCCATTTGTAAGACTGACTCACACTACAGTGAATATTGCCAATGCCTCTGGTGAAGAACAAGTAGGTCTCAATGAAAAATATGAAAGCAACAACAGCACATAGCTTATAAGCAGACTACAGTAGGGAAATATATACTATGTATAGTATGTAGTTAGTATGTCTGTTTGAAAAAATAAATCTATGGAAGTAGAAGAATACCATAGAGAAACCCCAATAGAGTATGAAGCTCATGTATGTTTCTGATTAACTAACATTTCTGATTTACTATACTGACATGGCTATGTTTCCTTAGCCAGCTGGGTTTATTGAATTTTTTCTTAAAGTTAAAAGAAAAAAGAAAAAAGAAAAAAGTATATTTACTAAAACAATTTTATTGTTGGTATTCATTTTACCATAATACCAAATAATTACTTTGCTGGCATTTTATCCCTTTTCATTTCTTTCTAATAGTAATATTACCATAAACTTAAAAAAAGATTTTATATATTTATTCATGAGAGATACAGAGGGAGGCAGAGACAGAGGCAGAGGGAGAAGCAGGCTCCTCACAGGGAGCCCAATATGGGACTCTATCCTGGATCACACCCTGAGCTAAAGGCAGATACTCCCTGAGTATCTGAGCCACCCAGATGTCCCATATTACCATAAACTTATACCCAGAAATTACAAGGTAATGAAAATTCAAACATGTTGAGCCTGACCAATTATCAAATATTTCAAACTACAGTTGACATATTCATGACAGGTAAGAAATGCATCTACCTGCCAACCCTATTGTGTAAAAAACAGTAAACTCTTAGAATTCTTCCTCTTAATGTAGAAAATAAGCTTGAAAATGTCATTACCCAAGGATCTTTTTGAAATCCTGAGAATCAAAACAGGGTTCAAAACTCTTCCAACCAATTTTGTATTATTGTCTAAGATGGTTCAGCCAGTTAATTGGTTGGCACAGTGAAACATGGGTGGCAATGTTTTTCTCAGAATAAAAATTCCTGTGATGAGCCAGACAAACTAAATGAGTTTATGGAACTAAAAAGATAGCCTTAAGGTATGCTGGTTGTCCAAGCCTCTAATGATACAACTAGACAAAACACTTTGAGAAACAGAATCCATACACCTCTCCCTCACAATGATTTTGCCCTGACCAGCATCATGAACAATCCCAAGAGCCCATGTTTCTGATTTATTTAATTAAGGAAAATTCTTATTTAGTGGTAAGAGCTTCTGTTGAAATTCTACAATTGAAAATAATAGATAAAGTGGAAAGGACTGTGCACAAACAGTACAAAAATTATTTTCTCTCCACTGACCTCATGTAGCTGTTTTTGGACAAACTGGGAATGTTTCAGTTTTACCCATGTATCTGATCCACATTCAGATTAATCCCACTGTTGTGATTTATGATGCCCTCAGTTTCATATTTACTACTAGCTCAAACTAATAAGCTCTCTCTGGACCAGTGCCATGACACGAGGTCAATGCCCAGTTAATCACACCATTGTACTTCCATACATTTTGCCCCCTGAATTATCTACAATGATAATTGATTAAAAACACATCATGTATGATGTCATTTTTTTAAAAGGAGCAAATTCAATTTTTCCAAGAAAGCTTGTTTTAGGTTTGTACGATACTCTTTTGGAAGATCTTAAATCATTTTATTAAATACTTTTTGCATCCATCAAAAGTATATATATTTAGAATCAGCATTAATCACCATTAAAGTTTCTTCTTAGTCTCCACTTGTAAAGCCATGGTGCTTTGAGTTGCAAATGTCAGCAAGAACTAGATTATATCATAACACAAAGAGAGAGGAAAGTATATGGACAGTTTTATTTTTGACGTAGTATTTCATACTACATAAATCTATTCTGTGTATTCTACATTTTATTGAGAGTAACCTTTTTTTGTAAATCATGTTAAAATGTTCAGGACAACAGCATTGCAATGTAAAATATTATATGTACGACTGATTTTTCGGTGTTGAGACTAATTTCTATTAATTCCCTCCACACATAGCATAAATAGTGTAATCTCCCCCTTTAAAAGACGGCCTTTATCATATTTTGTATTTTCTACATATTTAGCAGATTGTAAAATGAGAAAGTCAATTTTGAACACATCTTTTCCAGGTAATCCACACCATACTAAATGCTGCAGATGTATAAAAGAAATTAAAGATAGTGCCAAAATATTAAATCAGGAAATTTATATCTATTTCTGATTTTGTTCATCCTGACCTTAGAAGAGTTGCTTTGCTTTTCTATCTTTGTTCCTTAGAGTAAATATAACCTATGTGTACTGATAACTTTAAATAGATGACATTATGAAGATAATTATGAAGTTTAGCCACTGGCTACTAGAAACGATCAGATCCACGAATATTGTCTGGTTTGTTTAACTACATTTATATTGTTTACATGGCATATAATTAAAAGAACAAAGAGAACAAATCCATATTCTATCGGCTTAGGGGTCTGTAGGACCACCGTGAGCAAATGGTTTTTAAATCAAAGTGAAGAAATTCTTTTTGGAAAGGAGATCAAGTATGGGGAAGATATGGGGGAAATTTTTAAAAAGAGAAAATAGAGAAGTAGATCTAAGCAGTACTGGGAAAATGCCACTAGTGATACAATGTTGGTTCTACTGTTGGCCATCATTTTCAAAGGTTTGTGTGTGTGTGTGTGTGTGTGTGTGTGTGTGTGTGTGTGTTATGTACATATTCCCATTCAGCATTGCTTATTTTTGTAAAAAACAATTAGGTCTGGGTAAGCCAACAATCATAGGCAAACTTTAATCACCAGTATCAATGTCTACTTCCCTTTAATTGACTTTGTTTTATATGCAAAATGACTGTAACACTAAAACTGTTTTATGTTAATGGTTCTATGCACTCTACATTGTCATTTCTTTTTCTTTTTTCTTTTCAAAGATTTATTTATTTTAAAGAGAGAGAACAAGCACAAGGAGGAGGGGCAGAGGGAGAGGGAGAGAGAATCTCAAGTAGACTCTGATCTAAGCTCAGAGTCTGACATGGGACTTGATCCCATGACCCTAAGAACACAACCTAAGCCAAAACCAAGAATTGGATGCTTAACTGACTATGCCACCCAGGCAAATCTACTTTGTTATTTTTATAGCAAACCCATTTCATATTACAAAGCCATTTAACTTAGACTCGTAATATATAACCACATTTCATCATCTAACTGCTATCCTCTTTCTACTGAGTTCTCTGTTAGACCCTCATACTCACAAGGAACTGGGCAAATGTGCCTCCAGGCTTCTACCCTTCTCACTGGTTCTACAATAATTCTTCAAATCTCAATTCACCATTTGGATCATTTAGTCAAAATCCTAGTTATTTCATCCCTGAGATGAATTAACTGGGAACTTCAGTTTTTACAAATTTGAGTTCTAAAATTATCTTTTCTGCTAATTCTATGGCTTACTTGAGATTTGGAGGCCTCAGTTATTTCCTGACTAATAAAGAGAACAGCTCTACAGTCAATCTAGAATTATACTGATAACCTTCCTTGCAAATTTTTCCCCCTTTTATCTTCAATTTGTAACACACCCTATCAATCATACTCATCTCCACCAATATTAAAAACATAACATTGTCTTTTCCATTGTCTACAACCAATCCCTCATTGACTGGGTTGCATTTAATTTCATAGTATAACTAATATTTGTGCCTAAAATATTATGATCCACTCTCTCATACTGGGTTCAAATGTAAAGGCATCATCCCCATCTTATGACCCTGACTAGTGCTAAGGAATACACTAATCCACATTGACCAACTGACCTGCTCTCCATTCACCAGCACCCCACTCATTGATGGTCCAACTTTCAGAGTCACAAGTATGTCTGCATAACTTCTGGCTTTAAAGGCTACCTGGACATTTCCCATCCTAAATGTCATTCCTCAATCCAACTTCCAGAGTGTAGTCACAATGACAGCTTTTTCCTCCTAAATCTTGATGAATACAACCCATAGTGAATATTCAAATTATCCTTTAGGTTTCGTTATGCAATTCAAGAATGTTAAGCAAACAGGGCTCATAGATTACCCTTTCATGAATCTTGTCCAACTCTGGAGAAATATCTAAGCTTTATTTCACTGGTCAACAGCACATTACTTCAGCAGGAACTTTAATCCAATGTAAATGTGAATAGCTTTTTCTTTATTAAAGCATCATTTTAAATTCAACAAGTCATCAGTTTTTAAGTTTCCTTTAAAGCATGGGAGATTCCAGGACAGAACTACATGTAGATGGCCCTGAATACACTGATAAAGACTCAGGCCAGATTCTGCAGAATAAGTTGAGTCAGCAGAACATCCCAGTCTCTGAGACTTTCTATTCTTTACTGTTAAAAATCTTTCTCAAACCAAATATTTTTCACCAGTCATTGGCATGGTTCTTTCTGCCAGTTTCTCAAGTTTCTGTTAGCAATTAGCTTGTATCAGTGGTTCCAAAGACTGTTTATTTGAAAATCCCACAGCAATTTCCAAGTCCCCAGGGATCCAGTTTCACTTGTGGAACTAGAAACTCTGAATTAATCCAAACTTGGCTGCCATCAATCTTCTGCACACTTCCAGAAGTAACTCTAACTTCTTAAGAAACAGGAGTTCCATAGAGGTTGGATTAAATACTCCCAGGCAGCAAATGCAGAAATTTTTTTTAAAAAGATTTCTTCTAGCTGGTGAACACATATACAGACTCATAGAATCTGTTTTCTCTATGGAATATAGAGCCCCAGCAACACATTCTTTCTTGTATAACAATTTTGACCTCAGTGTAAACTCCATGATATCGTTTTGCTTTTTCTCACATGAGTGTGTGTGTTTTAATGTGTGTTTTTTGGGATGAGTTTATGTATGTATGTGTGCATGTGTGTGTGTGTATGTGTGCTTTAGTTTGTTCCTTTTTTTTTCTTTTTTGAGAACTGTCATACCCCAAGAAGCTTGTTAACACCACCCATTCCTTTTTCTTTACAGTATTTTTTCCCAAATCCAAAAGTCTGATAAAATGAACTCTTGTCTCAATCCTAGGATAATAATTTGAATTGGAGGTAAAACCGAGAACTTTAAATTCACCAACCCAGAGGTTAGGCCTCATTATTTACTCAAAAGTAACTAGGCTTCATGGTTGCTAAGTGGACTTGCTTTCAAAGGAATATAGCCTAGAAAACAAAACTTAGAATCATCAAAATTTTATATTAAATCACAAGGACATACTAAAGTCCTAGTATAAGAACATGCAATACTAATGCACAAAATAATATCTCTCTCCATCACTTTCTCCCCAGAAACTATTTACCTGAAATTCTGAAATTCTCTTGTACACAATGATATCATAATACAGAAGATTTTTCACTTCAGCCAGTACAGGCATCTTTCTTTCTCCTTTCTCTCTCAGTTCTTGTTCTAATGTATGTTAACCAGGCCTCTATAACTTAATTTTTACCTTATTAACTAGAATATTACAAATCAATTTACTTCATCTTGACATCCCCCGTGGATTCTTGTCATTCCATTACAGAATCATTGCAAAGTCCAAGATCTCATCTATATTTCATCATCTCACCAGTGCCAAATTTCAGGGTGCTTGGGTGGTTCAGTGGGTTAAGCATTCAACTTGGTTTTGGCTCAGGTCATGATCTCAGGGTCCTGAGATTGAGCCCTTTGTCTGGCTCCACATTCAGCAAAGAGTCTGCTTAAAAGTCTTCCTCTCCATCTGCTCCCCACCCTGCTGGCACACACTTTCTCTCTCTCTCTCTCTCTCAAAAAAAAAAAAAAAAAAAAAAAAAAGTGCCAAATTTCATCATCTAAAACAAATCTGTCCTGAAGTACAATTCTTCTCTACCTGAGAACCTGGAAACTGAAGATACGTTATCATTTGCCAAAATACCAAGGTGGAAAATGCATAGGATAACAGTTATACTTATTCAAAATGAAAGAAAATGGGACAAAAAAAAAATAGTACTCACCAGACTAATCCCAAGCAATTTCAAAATCTAGTCAACCAGACTCTGTTGGGTTTCAAGGGAATAACACCATGTGGCACGGTTCCATCTGTGGAGTAATTCTTATTTTTTCATGAAAATCAAAGAATAAAATACACTGTATTGATAGAATAACAAACAAAGCACACATGATTATCTCAACTGGAGCAGGACAAATAATTTGACAAAATCTAACACTGTATTATGATAAAATGCTTAAAAAACTAGAAATAGAAGAAAACTTCCTCAATTAAAAGGACTATCTATGGAAAAACCACAGCTAATATCACAGTTATTGAGGCAAGATTGAACCCTATCTCCCTAAGATCAGGAACAAGCCAAGATGTCCATTCTTGCCACTTCTCTAAGGCCAGAGCAATTAGACAAGAAAAAGAATAAAGGCCATTCTAGTTGGGGAAAAAATAAATATATTTATTTGTAGATGGTGTTCTCTTATATGTAGATATCCTAAGGAATCCATTAAAAAATGATTAGAACTAATGAATGCATTCAGTAAGGTTTCAAGATACAAAGTCAGTATATAAATATCAATTACATTTCTATACACTAGCAATGAATAACCTGAAAATAAAATTAAGAAAGCAAATGCACTTATAATAACATCAAAATAAATATAGTACTCAGAAATAAATTTTACCAAAGAAATGCAAGGCTTGTACACTAAAAACTATTAACATCATTGAAAACAATGAAAAACTATTAGACATCACTGAAAACAATGATTAGAAATACATCCCATAACCAGATTGGAAGATATTACTAATTTGGTAATATTCTCCAAACTGATATACAGATCCAATACAATCCCTACTAAAATCACAGTTGGCTTTTGCTTCATTATTTTTTTTTTTTGCTTGTTTAAGAAATTGACAAACTGATCCTGAAGTTCATATGGAAAATTAGAAATCCAGAATAGCCAAGCTATCTTTAAAAGAATGGAGGATTCACATTTTTTTTTTAAATTTTAGAACTTACTGTAGAGCTACAGTAATCAAGACAATGTTGTACTGACAGTGTGGTAGTAAATAAAATGAAGAGTCTGGAAATAAAACCATACATTAATCATCAGTTCATTTTTGGCAAGAGTGCCAGAACAATTCAAGGGAGAAAAGTCTTCAAGGAATCATGCTGGGACATGTGTATATTCACATGCAAAAGAATGAAGTAGCAACTCTTATTTCACACTATATACACAAATTAACTCAAATTAGACCATAACCTCAAATTACAGAGTTAAAACTATATAATACTTAGCAGAAAATATAACAATAAATTTTCACGACTTTGGACTAGGCATCAATAGACATTAGATAGGACATTGAAAGTACTGTTGAAGGATGTGATAAAAAAATATGTGGCTGCTAATTGACCAATGAGCTGGACTCAAGAGTGTGGAGGCTTCTCACCCCTACCCTGCCCTTGGATCATGGGTCCCACTTGCCTTTCCTGGTCCCTGAGGCTACTTCAAGGACATAACCTTGACATAGTGACCTGGTGTTGAAAAAACGTATATGGTATATGTGACTGAGCCCCATTAGTGCCTCTTTATAAGCTTTTAAGATATGGTGGGCAGGTGCAGTGATCCATTGGTCTTGCTGAGACCCAAGACAAGCCTCATATGTAAGTTTCTTTTGCTTTATTAAAACTGCCACCTTCCACCCTGGGTAGCCTGCCTCTGTTTTTGGTTTCTCTCTCTGCCCTCTTTTCATGGGGGCAAGTTTCAGATTATACCCAAGAAGTTCACAGGAGGGTTAGGAACCAACAAGCACATGATTTAAAAAAATAGGTAAATCAGACTTAATCCAAATGAAATCTTTTGCATGCCAAAGAATACCATCAGCAATGTGAAAATGAAGCCCATAGAATGGGAGAAAATATTTGCAAATCATATGTTTTATAGTGGTCTTGTATCTAGAATATATGAAACACTCTTAAAATGCAACAATAGGGGCGCCTGGGTGGCCCAGTCAGTTAAATGTCTTCTTCAGCCCGTCATGATCCCAGGATCTGGGGATCAAGCCCTCAGTCAGGATCCCTGCTCAGCGAGGAGTCTACTTGTCCCTGTCTCTTCCCTCTGCCTCGCCCCCTGCTTGTACTCTCTCTCTCTCAACTAAATAAATAAAATCTTAAAAAAAAAAACACAAAACAATGAAAAGACAACTCAATTTTTAAAAGGGAAAAGGACTTGAATAGAGATGTTTCAAAAATATTTGTGTCCAAGAAATACTTTAAAAAACATAACTGTAGTCATTAATGCAAATCAAAACCACATGAGATACCTCTTCATATCTACTGAAGATGGCTAAAGTTTTAGAAAAGATGGATAATAACAAGTGTTAGCAAGGCTGCAGAGAAGGTGGAACCCTTGTGTGCTGCTGGCAGGGATGTAAAATGGAATAGCTCTTTGGAAAACAGCTTAGCGGTTCCTCAAAATGTTAAACGTAGAGATACCACATGATCTAGCAATTTCCACTATAAATATTTACACAAGAGAATTAAAAAACATATGTTCACATAAAAACTTGTACATGAATATCCATAGCAGCATTATCCATAGTCAAAAAGTAAAAATAACCAAATGTCCATCAACTGGAGAATGAGTGAGCAAACTGATAAGTTCACCCAGAGGAATATTATTCAGCCGTAATAATGAGATAATGATACTCCTATGACATGGATATTCCCTGAAAAACGTCATGCTAAGCTTAAAAGCCAGACACATAAAGACCACATATTGTATTATTTCATGTATATGAAATGTCCAGAATAGGCAAATCCCATAGAGAAGAAAAGGTTAGTGTTTGTCATAGTTTACTGGTAGGGGAAACAAACAGGGGATTATGTTTGGGTGATTAATATTTCAAAAAAAAATTGATATAGCAATGTTCTAAAACTCTATAGTAAGAAATACAGAATTCTATACTTCTAAGGTAGATTTTATGGTATGTGAATTTTATCTCAAGGAAGCAATTTTTTAAAAAACTCAATCTTCAAAACGATGTTTTGCCCAGTTATGATAATTTCTGTAATTGTTGTGTGCAGGATATCTTGTTTCTGCCCCTCACGGCCCCCTCAACCCTCCCACTTTCCACTGCTCTGTACTCCAGGATGCTAAACTTCATGGACACATTAACTTGAATGAATCAGTGAAGAGAGTAAGGTCAAGGAGTCATCCTAGTTCATCCTGCTGTATTGCTCAGGATTGCTTTGTCTTTCCACCAAATGCCACAGCCTGTCAGAAGCTCTCTTTCTAGACCCATTTTTGGGATTCCTGGCCAGTGTTTTCTGCCATTATCTTCATGCTTCACGGTTGGTAAAGTTTCTTTAGGCTGTTTGCTCTGTAATACTGAATCTACCTTGGTGATGTCCCTATACCTATTCATGCATTTTAAACAGAACTTTTATTAAATGACCCCTTCCAGCCTCCCTCAGTTTGTTTCTTATGATTAAAAGTATCAAACTGAGGGTCACTGGAGGAGAAGAGAGGGGGGGATGGGGTAACTGGGGGATGGCCATGAAGGAGGGCACGTGATGGGATGAGCACTGGGTGTTATATAAGACTGATGGATCACTGACCGCTCCCCCTGAAACCAAGAATGCATTATACATTAATTAATTGAATTTAAATAAAAATTTTAAAATTCAAAAACAAAATACCCCCCTTCTGCCTGTCTCCTACCAGTCCCTTGTTGCTATACTGTGTTTGCTTGAACTCCTTTTCATTTTGTTATATACTTTAATCTCAGTTCCCTTGCCTTTTCATTTTCGACTGTGTTAGTAGAGGGTTCTTTTAGTTTTGTTTTCAGCAGGGACTTTCAAGGTAAGCATTCTATTTGTAGCTCTATTTGAGATGAGCTTAATGTCTTAACAGCACATCTTGAACTATATTAAACTATCAATTGTAGAACGAAATAATTTTTGGTTCCTCTTTCTTCTAGGTAAAGGATTTGACCCTTTACCCACCTCTCTCCCTTTCTCTGTTTTAGCTCATTCACTTTGAGTTTGTGATGTCTTTCTTCGTTTTAAAAACATATCGTTTGTTTATTTATTTCATACTGTGTTCCATGGTCATTTCTTATTGTTTCTTTTTTTATTTATTTTATTTCTTTTTTATTATTGTTTCTTTAAACTCTTTGTTGCACCTCATAGTGATGTAATAGCAACAACTGAATGTCAAGAGGAGCTAGGTCATTCGCATCAGGGGTCAAAGGGAAGGAAGGCATGCTTAATTTACCTTGGTTAAAATAATTTTTGATTGTCTTAATAAGCATAGTAAATCAAGAAAGAGGAAATGAGCTGACACCACTCTACAGCTGGGCCTTCCAGAGATTTCTGAGATGGGCAGATCTGGTAACTAATTCAGGTGAAGCCCAGAGATTCAAATAGCAACTTCATCCTCTGTGTCATACTACATCTCCAGGAGCAAGGGTCCAATTCTTCCTACATTGCAATGCCATTTCTTGGCTATTGTGTATTTTATAATTGACTTTTAAAATTTCTTTCCTCTAGCACCGTTTATGCTAATCAGTTTGGCTATCTGCGGCCATTACAAACACAGCGCCAAACTGGGAACAAGTACAGGATTCAGCTGAAGCCTGGTATCTCTGAAGCAGTAATATCTATAACTTGAAGGCCAACATTTTTTTCTCCACATGCAACATTTTCCTGAAGTTGCCTTTTTAGCCCCAAAATTTAAATGACTTTTCTGTTGCTGTTCCTGCTTTGGGTTATTTTTGTCATTTTTGATATTTCTTGAGACATTCGTTTTGAATCACTGTTCAAATTTTGTATTATTATTTATTTTCTGAGCAATCATCTTACCTCTCCAAATTCATTTAAGCTTTTTGAGACCACAGACCTTTTCATTTATATTTTATATACATCGCACACCTAACAGCTCAATGCTGGAGACACAGAGATGTTCAATAAATATTTCTTAATTTGATTTATTAGAGATCTTATTAGTTCTGTCTGGTAGTGCATTCCCTTCTGTTTGGTATAAAGCAGACTGCACTTGATATACTTTGAAATGCAGTCCAGAATTAATAATCTCTGAGAAACCTGATATGCTTTTAAACTTCCCAGATCTCTTGTTAGAAAACTCGAGAGACTCTAAGCATTGACTTTTCATAATCTGTTACCTCATTTGGTGTACATTCATATCTACAGCAACATCATGAGGTGAATGAGGGCTCCACAAATCTTTGGATTTGTTTAAAATTGGCATTTAATATGTATATTTTTCTTTTTAAAAGCATTTGGGGAGAGTTCAGCTGCCAGGTCCCTCGAGCAAAATGGTTTTCTTGACACTGCTTCTGTGTTGTCTCAGGGCCATATATCTGGCCCTGTAACTTGAACGCAGGAAAAGAAGGGGGAGGGAGAGAGACCTTCTGTTCATTCCCTGTGGCAATCCATTGGGATTCTAAATACTTGAATATTTTCAATTCATTAGGAGGCTTGGAGCTATTGTGGAAGAAAACAACATACAGAGATTTTAAAATGGTAAGTCAAGCCCATATAAATCATAGTGATGTTCCCAAGGACAGAGGTTTAAATCACATCCCCCCCCCTTGATAAGGCTTTAATTGTATAGATAACTCTGTGAAATCATTTTAGCTGTTCTTGTCCCCAATCTAAGGGTACATCTATACAGTTCATATAAAATCATTGAAGAGTCTTACTTTATCTTGGTATGTTTGAATATCCAGATGTTTGGCAGGAAGTAAAACAAACATCCAGATGATGGACTGGAATTTCAAATATTTCTTCCAAGTCCTGACAGAGAAGTAAAGAATGCAATTTACTTCCCAGATAGTTCATTTTTGAGAATCCTATATTAATCAAAATAATATAAGATATTGTGTTTTTTAAAGATTTTATTTATTTATTCATGAGAGACAGAGAGAGAGAAAGGGAGAGAGGGAGAGACATAGGCAGAGGGAGAAGCAGGCTCCATGCAGGAAGCCCCATGTGGGACTCAATCCTGGAACTCCAGGATCACGCCCTGAGCTGAAGGCAGATACTCAACTGCTGAGTCACCCAAGCATCCCAAAGAACCATACTTGTGAAGAAAAATAACTTAGAGCTTTTCCTCACATATTATTCCTAAAGGTACTGAAATGTAGAGATGCTGCTGTCCTCCTGCCCCACCATGGAGAATGTACTAGAAGCTAGTCTGACATGTAGATGGGTGAAGAGCCATTTCTTCTGTAATTGCTGCATGTGTACTCATGCTGAAGTGACATCCTGTCAATGCTGTGCTGATAAGTGCTATAGGAATGCACCTGGACACCCAGAGATAAGATGGCCAAATGTATATGAATTCCAAAAGTACTGTAGGGGAGGAAATTTTTTTTCTATACTCTTCCAGATTCTTTTGGCTGGTTTATTAATTAATGATTAATTAACATCCAAGACAGATTTAACAGGAGAAAAACAAATTTATTTTTTTATTTAAATTCAATTTGCCAACATATAGTATAACACCCAGTGCTCATACCATCAAATGCCCTCCTCAGTGCCCATCACCCAATTACCCCAACCCCACACCCAACTCCCCTTCCACAACCCTTTGTTTCTCAGAGTTAGGAGTTTCTCATGGTTTGTAGATCAATCAGAGAAGGACAATCATTATGTGGTTTCACTCATATGTGGAATACAAGAAATAATGAATAGGATTATAAGGGAAAGGAGGGGAACTGAATGGGAAAAATAAGAGAGGGAGACAAACCATGAGAAAAAACAAATTTAATTTCATTTATATGAGAGCCAGAAAGATATGAGGCTCAAGGGCAAAGTCGGGCAGTTGAGGCATATATGCCATCCTGAGCTAAGAATGGGAATAGGGGTCTGAGGCTTCAAGGGAAAGGAAGACAATGCACAGGAAGATGGGAAAAGCAAATGTTTGGTAAGCAAAATTTGCCATGCCAGTGGGAGACGGCAGGACATGGAGAGTACTTTGAACATGCAGACCCTGGCAAGCTCCCCTCAGCGGATGACACCTGGCCCAGACTCTGTAGTTGTCTCTGGTGATAGCTATCTTCCTGAGCCATGCCTTCTATCTAAATTATTAGGGGCAGTTAAGTTAAAGGTTAAAATATCTTCCCAAGTCTTCTGGGCTTTGACTGTCTTCAACTCAACATAACCCACATGACAAAGTGGCACATTCTGGGGTCACATACTCTAGTCTCCTTCAGTAGCAATCTCTGAGGTCATTTTGCTAGAAGTCCTTTTAAATAGTTGGGTGATTAATGGCTAGAGTTCTCCTAGGAACCACACACACACACACACACACACACACACACACAAAGTCTATTTAAAAGACATTTTGGTTTGGAGAGGATTTTTAATTTTTGTGAGCATTAAATTTCCTATTACTTTTTATATGTCATATAGCCCACTTTTACAATAATTGAAGTATTAATTGATGGCACTGATAGGACTGTCATAAAATCTAATGACAACCGACATTCAAGACTGAGGTTATTTGTATTGTGAACTTTCTAGGGCTTGTCACCATTCCTTCTCCCCCTGCAGCTGTAATTTTGCAGTGACCTTTGCCCAGACTGACCTATTGTTCACAGTTGTCACCAAAAGGCCCTCGTTTAGTTTATTTAGGGAATGATGGCAGGTAACTGTGAAAAAACAAAAGAATGAATTCCATTGATCACGGTGGGTTTTTTCCCCCCCCACTGTTATCAGCCACATGATAAAAACAGGATGCTTCATTCTTGGGGACCAGTGGCTGGCATAACTTATCAAAGCTGCCTTTCCCCTTCCTCTGACTTTCCCCTTTGTTTCCTTGAGGGATATAGAAATGACATCAAACTGTTCAAAATAGCTCTGACCTATTATGGATGACCAAAGAGATATTTGCTTTATTTTGGAGAAGAAATAATAGCTCTAACCTTTTGTTTTGTACAGAAAACAGACAAACAGGATATATTTTTTTTTCACCATCTCCAGGTTTTATCTCATCCTTTCCTGCTCTTTTGAAACAAAAGAAGTCAACTTTTAAAAGCAAAGGATAATAAATAAATTAGAAAGAGAAGTCGCACTACAGTTTCCCCTAAGAAAGTGCCAGTGACATCTTACCCACCATGACTATAGACCTTGTTATCTTAAAAAAATGACTGAATCTAAATGGTAACTATTTTAGAAAGGTAAGAAAAGAGAATGGAATTATTTCACATTTGTAAACCGTGTGGGTTTCTATAAAAAAATGAATGTTAATATTTAGCAGTGAGTTCAATTTGCACCATGTAGTGTCCTCACTTTGCCCCTTTGAAGATTATCTTTCAAAGTTTCTCAGACAGTAAAGGTCTAGATCTCCTTATATCAAAATTATTTCCTGGTAGCTATAACTTTGTAATTCAGCAGAACCATTTCTGTAATGTACTGCCCGACTCGAAACCTTCCTAAATCACATCACCAGAACAAGACTGAGCTGTCCCCCAAAAGGCATTTGATCATTTACATGGGAGCAAACCCTCAATTCTGCCTTGAGGCCCACCTTAAACAACCCCCAAACATCCGACTCCCCTGACAAGGAGAGTATCTGATTCCATGCATATAGTTTTAATCACCACATTTTCCTTTAGAGTCTATAATGATGCAAAAAAAATTTTTAAATATTTTCACTGTTCAATATGGCGGTCTCTAGCCAATTATGACTATTGGGCAGTTGAAATATGGCTAACGCATGTAAGAACTAGAATTTTTAATTTTATATAAGTTCATTAACTTAAATGTATATATAGCTACAGGTGGCTACTAAGTATTATTGTGGATAACATGGCTCCGTAACTGCCTAGAATTAACTTTTTGATGCTGAATTCCTTAATGTATATATAAGTAACAATATTTCTGATCCTTTATATTGTTAAATGCAAAATATGATAACAGGCATCTCAGTCTGAGATGATAAGAAAGAACATTGCCTAGTTTTTGATAATGCTCCATGAACAGCCTATGTTTGGGCATTTCAAACTGAAGTTTCAAAGGCCATCTGTAGATCTTTCATTTCACAGTTGAATTCTTTTAGATTTACATAATTATAAACCATATGCAGTGTTAAAATAAGATATTGGCAGATATAATAATGTTTCAAAGACTAATTTTCCTAAGTTCTCAGAAACTAGTCAACAAACATACTTATCTCTACATAAACAAGAATAGATGGGAAAATTTGCTAGTGTTATTTATGTGATGCTTAATTGAATGTGTCAAGGGAAGAACATTTTAAAGATGGTGCCAGCTCAAGACTGGGAAGTTGTAGTTGTTGTTGTTGTTTTAATAAAGGTAAAACTACACTAGACAATTCTGAAACTCCTCTTGCACATGAAAGATACAAATGAGTTTGGAGCTAGGGAGTGGAGAGTATATGTGAGAACACTTTCTAGAAGAGAGTGATGTTTCTCTCCCAACCCAAGGGAGGGAAATGAGAATGTCCCTTACTTTAGGAGAATGAGGCTTAAAGAATCACCAAAATGACTCCTGCCTTCTCAGCACCTCTTTTTTACAAAGGAAATTACTCCGAACTCGGGACCAAGTCAACCTAGAGATATATAAAAACTTGGCAAAGACAGGGAGGAGGTTTGTGAAGTAAGCCCACCCCCAGAGACTCCAAAGTGAAGGACGAATACGTGTTTCCCTTAGATAAACCCATGAGTCCAGAAGGATCTGGCAGAAAGACATCAGAAGAGTCATTGGAGTCCTAGGACATTTGCCATACTGAAAAATGAGATTTGCAAGTTCTTTAGATAGGTGGAAGTGAAATGGAGGAGATGCACAGAGGTCTCCAAAGAATTCATAAATCTCAGGAGAAACTAAGTTTTAAATTCCTGCCAAGCCCCTAAAGAGCTGACACTAGCTGAGGGGAGAGTTTTTGTTAATTGAAGGGCTTTCCTCTCAACTTTCCTTGTGTCCCTGTACTATGGGGTCAGACACAGCAGGAACCAGCTGGAGGAGAGGAAGGTCAGGGAGTGGAGGAAGGAAGGAAGCTGCCACCAGTTCTCTCCCTCCAGGCCATCTTCCCACCTGTGGAGGCCTATGGGAAGGGGGGAGGGGGAGAGGAACAAAGGGTGTTCGTGGGGGTGGTGGTACAGAGGAGATACTTTCACACCAAATCGAGTCTGCAACTTGAGTCTTCTAATGGTGGGAATTTCAGTCCAGAAGTGAAGTTTTATTTTGTTACAACAAGCTCTAGGTAAAGTTTTTGCTACAGCAATATTTGAACAGTTAGATACTTCAGTTTTTTGACCCAGAGCTTTGGGGGGAGGTGTTAAAAGAAGTCAAAAGGGTCTTTCTCCTTGTCCACAGGATTAAAGATATTTCAAACTAGGAGTAAGACTTTAAACAAGGGGATTGATTGTGTTAACTCTCAGTACAATTTAGGAACACCTTAAATAACCAATAAATATGGGAAGATGAAAGACTCAAATGAGTTATTTCCGCATGTATATGTTCCCTTTCCTTACTCATTAATAAAACAGCATATATTAATGCCTGTTTTATTCTATGTGGAAAGCTGTGTTCTAGAGCGAAGTTCTGATCAAGCTAAACATATCTTGGTATCTTCCTAGAGGAAAACCAGAACAGTATTCATGTATATTTGATCACCTGCCTCAGACAGGAAGTATATCTGACAAATGCAAATTAGGTCCAAAATTTGGGGTAAAGAAGGCAAATTTCCTTCAATGTAAATCATCTGCGCAGTTATCATGGCTTGATTTAGTAGCAGATTGAAGAATCACCAAACACCCTTGAATGGACCTTAGCACTCGTTTAGCCCAACTTATACATCATAAAAATTGCTGGACTTAGTGTATTTTTATTAAATTGAACTAAATTGAATAAGGAAACAGAGTTTAAATATCTTAACAGTACTCAGAAATTGAACAAGGAGTTAATCTCGGGCCTTGTAACTTTCTATCCTGTAGTGTCTTTCAGGAAATGATCTTTGTCATCTACCTTTATTTACTGGATTCTTTAGCAATAATGTTTATCCAACTTGCCTGTGTTTCTCATACATATGTGTGCCAATTGCATCCCTTTTAAGTATATGTTCAGACCACTGTCCATTAGAATTAAAGAACTCTACAGAATAACCCATTAAAATCACAGAAAATGTAGAATAGAAAATTATATACTTGGATTTCCCCCTTCAATTTCTTGAAAAGCCGGTATTTAAAATACCCCAAAAAACAAACTGGTATGATATAGCAAGCTAGAAATTTTAATCTTTCCTTTCTTATTTTTTTCTTTACTGATGAGCTGGGTGAGAGTTGACAGTTTTTAGCCATATAAGATTACTTTAAATTATTCTAGGTCAGGAAGTATGTACCTACATAGACCATTAGCTATTTTGAGCAGCCATTGTTTAAATATTTTGACTGGTAACTCCTTTCACAGGGATGGGATTGGTTAGGAACTAACACATTGATAAAACTGTTCCTTAAGCAACTTTACCTGGCCTTAAAGAAACCCAGAATGTTCCTGCTCTTTCTTTCTAAAAATGTTTACCTTATCTCAGCTAACTATGGAACCAAACAGTGGAAATGCTGAATTTGCAAAAATATGAGTAGTCCTATGATTCCTTTTTTTTTTTTTTTTTCTAGTTAGTTCCTCTCTTATTTCTTATTATTGAACATTTTTTCCCTGAGTTTATTTTGGGAAATTTTAGTTTTAAGGTGAATAAAAAGTCTGTTTCTCTAAATCTTAAATTTTGCAGAGACTGGTTATTTCCTATTATCACATTCCTTGACTAAATTACTGGGGATGGTTCCAGAGAAGGAAGCATAGGAACTCCAAAATACTTCATTTCAACATTATTTTAGTACTAAAAATGGAATCCTTTTTGCTTTCTTGGATGCTATAGTTGTTGATAAACTTTTTCAGAGAAATCTATAAACTAGCTAGACTTTTCGGTAATGGGCAGAAATGTTCTGGTTTTTCAACAGTCAACCAATCATATTTTGGGCTCAAAGATAGAAAAGGCTGATAAAGGAGACTTCATATGGAGGGCTAGCTTAAAGCTCTCCATTGTCTTTGGTGGTATCTTTTGATCATAAATTCATCTGTGCTAAAGATCCCTGCGACATGTTATCATGTATTTTTCCTATTTAATAATTGACTCCGGTTTCTAGACTTCAAGGTACAAATCCACTAAATATCTTCCAGTGTAAGGAATTTTTTTCTAAAGATGCACTGCGTTATATTGGAAGGACCAATAAAACATAAGACATTCTTAGTAGACATGTCATGAGAATTTTTCTGCATAAAAACGTAAGTGACAATATAATATATATTCCAGGTTTTCTATGATGGTTCCAGTTTCAAATACCTGATCCTCTTGTGTATACTTACAAATAATTTGACTAGCCAGAAAAATAGGATACTTTGCCATACCCGGTGTGTGTGTGTGTGTGTGTGTGTGTGTGTGTGTGTTGTTTTGGGGAAGTTTACTATAATAGTCAGAATATACTCAAAATATAGGTCCACTCTCTCATTAAGACTCCATGTGCCTAGTGAGTGGCCAGCAAATCCTCCCAATTATACACCTCTCAGGATGGAGAAGCCTCTATTCTCAGTTGTTTCCATCTGCCAAGGGGGAAAAATGTTTCTATGCACAGTGTTCATTCACTAGAGATTTTCTAACAACTTATTTTTTCATAATGCTGTGCTTAGACACTGCATTTGAGAGATTTTATTACATTGAAAATTGATTTTGCTAGTATATATCATATGACTTAGTCTATTAGAAAGAAGCCTGCAGGCACTAGGGTGTATATGTGCACAGTATCTGGATTTTTTGTGTGTTTATCCACTGTAGCTCTATGCTGCCTTAGTAGTTCTCATCTTTCCTCCCCCAGGCCCACCCAGAGCCACCAACTACAGCCACACCAGTAGCTCCATTTGCAGAGACTGTAATGTGGATTTCTATAGTGTAAGTGTATAGTGTACAGCCATTATGACCACACTGTGAGGAGAACCCCATAATGCTGCCAAGTTATTCGAATCCTCCCCTATTTTGTCACTTTGCTTAAATCTGTCCTTATTCTCCATTGCCCTGCATTTAAAAGGAAATTCCCTCCTTTGTTTTCTCTGCTATCCACACTGAAAATTTTTCACTTAACTGATGTTATCTCGATCCTTTAACATGAGGAAAATATTCTAGTTTCCAGCCAACAAAAATGAATTAATGATTGACCCTCCTCTATGAACCCAAAGTGATCTTTAATTGGTAGAACTTCCAAAGCAGGCAGAGTGTTTAATTCCAGATTATATGAGGGAAACATCTGGGGACCAGAAGGCCTTTGGAGTCTAACCCCTACCATTTTTATTACTCTGGCTTCAACTTTCTCATGCTGATGAGGGAGAAAACATCACTTCAGGAGAAATCATTGACTTTACAAGAAGCTCAGTGAAGAGTGCAGATGGTAGTATATGGTGGATTTAGAGATTCTTACTACTCTGGTCCTCCTAACCTGCAGTCCTGTTTTCCATGGCTTCAGTTACCTGCAGTCAACAGCAATAAAGCAGATGATCCTCCCTCTGACAAATCATCAGTAGGTCAGTAATAGCCTAACGTTACATTACATGCCTTTGTCATTCGCCTCATCTCATGTTATCATGCAGGTATTTTATCATCTCACATCCTCACAAAAAGGGGGGAATATAGGATTACAAAGTATCTTGAGAGTGAGACCACATTCACATAAGCTTTTTTTACAGTGTATCATTATAATTGTTCTTTTTTTGTTCTATTTTATTATTAGTTACCATTGTTCATCTCTTACTATGACTAATTTATAATTCAAACTTTATCCTAGGTGTGTATATATAGGAAAAAACACAGCCTGTATAGGGTCTGATACAATCCATAGGTTCTGGCATCCTCTGGGAGTCTTGGAAATATATGCCCCAAAGATAAAGGAGGGGTCTACTGTACTTCATATTTTCCTAGAATTTTACCTGTGACTACGTTTCTAAAATATTCTATGATTACAGGGGCCATGTTTAGTTTGTGTACAACGGACACTCGGTAAGTTTTTAACATGTGCCGTGTCATAGAAATTCAGAACAAAAATAAGGTAAAATCCTGCCATTGAGGAAAATGTATCTTACTGGAAGGGTGGAATAACTCAAGCCCTGATAAGCATGCCTGGCTAGCTCAGTAGGTAGAGCATGCAACTCTTGATCTCCCAGTTGTAAGTTCGAACCCCATATTGAGCATATAGATTGCTTAAAAATAAAATCTTTAAAAAGAAATAAAAAGTCATGATAGAGCCATGCCATGCAATGGAGCACAGAGCCATACAACTATTCTAGCCAAGGAAAGAAATTTGTATGATAGAGTTAGGGAAGAACAAACCCTACAGAACAAGGATGAGTTACTATATGAAACACATGTGGAAGCAAATACTTCATACACTCAGAAGAGTAAGAACAAAGGCAGGAAGATGTGAAATCTCCCCGAGTGAGAGAACCCTATATGTTTTTGTTTTTGCTTTTTTGGTTTTGCCCAAACATAAAATATGAATCAGGGAGTTGCTGGTGATGGAGGCTAGTCCGACTGTAGTGACCAAACTGACTTTTAAGCAAGGGAGTTCAAGATAAGCTTCACATTTCAGATAAACCACATGTTGAGAGATGTTGGCATCAGAAAAGGAGAAAACGATGGGGTCAGGGAGACCAGCAAGCAGGTTTTTTCAGAAGACTAGGGGAGAGACAATGACATTGTCACTGGGGGAAGTAGCAACTGGCAGGAAGAGAATGGGAGAGAATGCAAAATTAATAATAATTGGGTCGGAAGATTCTGCAAGAGTTACTTGGATTTGAATGATGAGGGAGGGAGGGTCTGCCGGAGAGGGACCTCCGAGTTGGCTTGTGATAACCTGAGCTGTGATGACTAAGCCAAGAGTGGTAAGTGTTGTAAGGATGGAAGGAGACAGGAATAAAAAGGAGCTCGGTTCCAGAAATGTTGACTTCCTAGAGTTTGCATTTCAAAGTCTGAAGCCTGGGGAATAATAAAGGGCTAAAAGTATATATATATTTTTTACACTGGGAACCATCAATGTATGGGCAGTAATTAAAACAATGAGACTGCCTAGGATCCTGAGGATTTGTTTATAGAGTAAGAAGATTAGAGGCAGACTGGAGGTCAATCAGGGTATATGTCTGGAGAGGTGAAAAAGTCAGGACAGAAAAGAGTGATCCTAAGGAAAAGCGACTTCAGGGAAGATGTTGTTATACAAATACATCAGAGATGATCAATGCCACATTGTTGATATGCTTGAGGGCTTTATTCAGATAAAATAATGAGGTCTTGAGTCCTACACAAAAACCTGGCCAAGCCCCGGGTTGAAACAGCAGCCCATAACCGCTATTAATTGGAGGGATCATCAATACTGTCTCCCTTTTATCTTTCCAACAACTCTCAGTTATATATCACACAGTTCATAGAAGAGAAAATACTGAAGCTCACAGAAGTGAGTGATTTTCTTAGAGTAGCAAAGATGAGAAATTTCTGGAACTGAGTTTTGGGTTTTGTCATTCCAGAATCTCAGCTTTTAACCAAAGGAGTGTTTTGCTTCCTTTCCTACTTTTTACCAACATCAATTCCATTTTATGGAACAATAATCAGTTCAGATATGTGTAATACAGCTCAGCTGTTGAGTGATGTCCTAAATTCCTCACTGGAGTTTAGAAAATGCCTCCACTATCATAAACAATTCTGTGGCTATGCAGTACGGGATCATAAACCACTTCTTTCCTT